>NW_026652243.1:1175000-1180000 GCF_030265055.1 Doryrhamphus excisus
AAGCAGGGGAGGGCCTGGTTAGTACTTGGATGGGAGACCGCCTGGGAATACCAGGTGCTGTAAGCTTTTTATGGTTTTTGCTCTAGCCTGACAGCAGAGGGCGCTGTTTGACACTTTTTGCTGGATCTAGTTTGGCCTGCGTCGCCTTCAAATAAGATCTTTTCAGTTGTCCTGGCAGCTTACGGCCATACCACCCTGAAAACGCCTGATCTCGTCCGATCTCGGAAGCTAAGCAGGGGCGGGCCTGGTTAGTACTTGGATGGGAGACCGCCTGGGAATACCAGGTGCTGTAAGCTTTTTATGGTTTCTGCTCTTGCCTGACAGCAGAGGGCGCTGTTTGACACCTTTTGCTGGAGTCTAGTTTGGCCTGCGTCGCCTTCAAATAGGATCTTTTCAGTTGATGTGGCAGCTTACGGCCATACTACCCTGAAAACGCCCGATCTCGTCCGATCTCGGAAGCTAAGCAGGGGCGAGCCTGGTTAGTACTTGGATGGGAGACCGCCTGGGAATACCAGGTGCTGTAAGCTTTTCATGGTTTCTGCTCTTGCCTGACAGCAGAGGGCGCTGTTTGACATGTTTTGCTGGAGTCTAGTTTGGCCTGCGTCACCTTCAAATAGGATATTTTCAGTTGACCTGGCCGCTTACGGCCATACTACCCTGAAAACGCCCGATCTCGGAAGCTAAGCAGGGGCGGGCCTGGTTAGTACTTGGATGGGAGACCGCCTGGGAATACCAGGTGCTGTAAGCTCTTTATGGTTTCTGCTCTAGCCTGACAGCAGAGGGCGCTGTTTGACACTTTTTGCTGGATCTAGTTTGGCCTGCGTCGCCTTCAAATAAGATCTTTTCAGTTGTCCTGGCAGCTTACGGCCATACTACCCTGAAAACGCCCGATCTCGTCCAATCTCGGAAGCTAAGCAGGGGTGGGCCTGGTTAGTACTTGGATGGGAGACCGCCTGGCAATACCAGGTGCTGTAAGCCTTTTATGGTTTCTGCTCTTGCCTGACAGCAGAGGGCGCTGTTTGACACTTTTTGCTGGAGTCTAGTTTGGCCTGCGTCGCCTTCAAATAGGATCTTTTCATTTGCCCTGGCAGCTTACGGCCATACTACCCTGAAAACGCCCGATCTCGTCCGATCTCGGAAGCTAAGCAGGGGCGGGCCTGGTTAGTACTTGGATGGGAGACCACCTGGGAATACCAGGTGCTGTACGCTTTTTATGGTTTCTGCTCTTGCCTGACAGCAGAGGGCGCTGTTTGACACTTTTTGCTGGAGTCTAGTTTGTCCTGCGTCGCCTTCAAATAGGATCTTTTCAGTTGCCTTGGCAGCTTTTGGCCATACTACCCTGAAAACGCCCGATCTCGGAAGCTAAGCAGGGGCGGGCCTGGTTATACTTGGATGGGAGACCGCCTGGGAATACCAGGTGCTGTAAGCTTTTTATGGTTTCTGCTCTTGCCTGACAGCAGAGGGCGCTGTTTGACATGTTTTGCTGGAGTCTAGTTTGGCCTGCGTCACCTTCAAATAGGATTTTTTCAGTTGACCTGGCAGCTTACGGCCATACTACCTTGAAAACGCCCGATCTCGTCCGATCTCGGAAGCTAAGCACGGGCGGGCCTGGTTAGTACTTGAATGGGAGACCGCCTGGGAATACCAGGTGCTGTAAGCTTTTTATGGTTTCTGCTCTTGCCTAACAGCAGAGGGCGCTGTTTGACACTTTTTGCTGGAGTCTAGTTTGGCCTGCGTCGCCTTCAAATAGGATCTTTTCAGTTGCCCTGGCAGCTTACGGCCATACTACCCTGAAAACGCCCGGTCTCGTCCGATCTCGGAAGCTAAGCAGGGGCGGGCCTGGTTAGTACTTGGATGGGAGACCGCCTGGGAATACCAGGTGCTGTAAGCTTTTTATGGTTTCTGCTCTTGCCTGACAGCAGAGGGCGCTGTTTGCCACTTTTTTCTGGAGTCTAGTTTGGCCTGCGTCGCCTTCAAATAGGACCTTTTCAGTTGCCCTGGCAGCTTACGGCCATACTACCCTGAAAAAGCCCGATCTCGTCCGATCTCGGAAGCTATGCAGGGGCGGGCCTGGTTAGTACTTGGATGGGAGACCGCCTGGGAATACCAGGTGCTGTAAGCTTTTTATGGTTTCTGCTCTTGCCTGACAGCAGAAGGCGCTGTTCGACACTTTTTGCTGGAGTCTAGTTTGGCCTGCGTCTTCTTCAAATAGGATCTTTTCAGTTGACCTGGCAGCTTATGGCCATACTACCCTGAAAACGCCCGATCTCGTCCGATCTCGGAAGCTAAGCAGGGGCGGGCCTGGTTAGTACTTGGATGGGAGACCGCCTGGGAATACCAGGTGCTGTAAGCTTTTTATGGTTTCTGCTCTAGCCTGACAGCAGAGGGCGCTGTTTGACACTTTTTGCTGGATCTAGTTTGGCCTGCGTCGCCTTCAAATAAGATCTTTTCAGTTGTCCTGGCAGCTTACGGCCACACCACCCTGAAAACGCCTGATCTCGTCCGATCTCGGAAGCTAAGCAGGGGCGGGCCTGGTTAGTACTTGGATGGGAGACCGCCTGGGAATACCAGGTGCTGTAAGCTTTTTTTGGTTTCTGCTCTTGCCTGACAGCAGAGGGCGCTGTTTGACACTTTTTGCTGGAGTCTAGTTTGGCCTGCGTCGCCTTCAAATAGGATCTTTTCAGTTGATGTGGCAGCTTACGGCCATATTACCCTGAAAAGGCCCGATCTCGTCCGATCTCGGAAGCTAAGCAGGGGCGGGCCTGGTTAGTACTTGGATGGGAGACCGCCTGGGAATACCAGGTGCTGTAAGCTTTTTATGGTTTCTGCTCTAGCCTGACAGCAGAGGGCGCTGTTTGACACTTTTTGCTGGATCTAGTTTGGCCTGCGTCGCCTTCAAATAAGATCTTTTCAGTTGTCCTGGCAGCTTACGGCCATACCACCCTGAAAACGCCTGATCTCGTCCGATCTCGGAAGCTAAGCAGGGGCGGGCCTGGTTAGTACTTGGATGGGAGACCGCCTGGGAATACCAGGTGCTGTAAGCTTTTTATGGTTTCTGCTCTTGCCTGACAGCAGAGGGCGCTGTTTGACACTTTTTGCTGTAGTCTAGTTTGGCCTGCGTCACCTTCAAATAGGATCTTTTCAGTTGACCTGGCAGCTTACGGCCATACCACCCTGAAAACGCCTGATCTCGTCCGATCTCGGAAGCTAAGCAGGGGCGGGCCTGGTTAGTACTTGGATGGGAGACCGCCAGGGAATACCAGGTGCTGTAAGCTTTTTATGGTTTCTGCTCTTGCCTGACAGCAGAGGGCGCTGTTTGACACCTTTTGCTGGAGTCTAGTTTGGCCTGCGTCGCCTTCAAATAGGATCTTTTCAGTTGATGTGGCAGCTTACGGCCATACTACCCTGAAAACGCCCGATCTCGTCCGATCTCGGAAGCTAAGCAGGGGCGAGCCTGGTTAGTACTTGGATGGGAGACCGCCTGGGAATAACAGGTGCTGTAAGCTTTTCATGGTTTCTGCTCTTGCCTGACAGCAGAGGGCGCTGTTTGACATGTTTTGCTGGAGTCTAGTTTGGCCTGCGTCACCTTCAAATAGGATATTTTCAGTTGACCTGGCCGCTTACGGCCATACTACCCTGAAAACGCCCGATCTCGGAAGCTAAGCAGGGGCGGGCCTGGTTAGTACTTGGATGGGAGACCGCCTGGGAATACCAGGTGCTGTAAGCTCTTTATGGTTTCTGCTCTAGCCTGACAGCAGAGGGCGCTGTTTGACACTTTTTGCTGGATCTAGTTTGGCCTGCGTCGCCTTCAAATAAGATCTTTTCAGTTGTCCTGGCAGCTTACGGCCATACTACCCTGAAAACGCCCGATCTCGTCCGATCTCGGAAGCTAAGCAGGGGTGGGCCTGGTTAGTACTTGGATGGGAGACCGCCTGGCAATACCAGGTGCTGTAAGCCTTTTATGGTTTCTGCTCTTGCCTGACAGCAGAGGGCGCTGTTTGACACTTTTTGCTGGAGTCTAGTTTGGCCTGCGTCGCCTTCAAATAGGATCTTTTCATTTGCCCTGGCAGCTTACGGCCATACTACCCTGAAAACGCCCGATCTCGTCCGATCTCGGAAGCTAAGCAGGGGCGGGCCTGGTTAGTACTTGAATGGGAGACCGCCTGGGAATACCAGGTGCTGTAAGCTTTTTATGGTTTCTGCTCTTGCCTAACAGCAGAGGGCGCTGTTTGACACTTTTTGATGGATCTAGTTTGGCCTGCGTCGCCTTCAAATAGGATCTTTTCAGTTGATGTGGCAGCTTACGGCCATATTACCCTGAAAAGGCCCGATCTCGTCCGATCTCGGAAGCTAAGCAGGGGCGGGCCTGGTTAGTACTTGGATGGGAGACCGCCTGGGAATACCAGGTGCTGTAAGCTTTTTATGGTTTCTGCTCTAGCCTGACAGCAGAGGGCGCTGTTTGACACTTTTTGCTGGATCTAGTTTGGCCTGCGTCGCCTTCAAATAAGATCTTTTCAGTTGTCCTGGCAGCTTACGGCCATACCACCCTGAAAACGCCTGATCTCGTCCGATCTCGGAAGCTAAGCAGGGGCGGGCCTGGTTAGTACTTGGATGGGAGACCGCCTGGGAATACCAGGTGCTGTAAGCTTTTTATGGTTTCTGCTCTTGCCTGACAGCAGAGGGCGCTGTTTGACACTTTTTGCTGGAGTCTAGTTTGGCCTGCGTCGCCTTCAAATAGGATCTTTTCAGTCGCCCTTGCAGCTTACGGCCATACTACCCTGAAAACGCCCGATCTCGTCCGATCTCGGAAGCTAAGCAGGGGCGGTCCTGGTTAGTACTTGGATGGGAGACCGCCTGGGATTACCAGGTGCTGTAAGCTTTTTATGGTTTCTGCTCTTGCCTGACAGCAGAGGGCGCTGTTTGACACTTTTTGCTGGAGTCTAGTTTGGCCTGCGTCTTCTTCAAATAGGATCTTTTCAGTTGATGTGGCAGCTTACGGC
>NW_026652243.1:1185000-1285000 GCF_030265055.1 Doryrhamphus excisus
CGGCCATACTACCCTGGAAACGCCCGATCTCGTCCGATCTCGGAAGCTAAGCAGGGGCGAGCCTGGTTAGTACTTGGATGAGAGACCGCCTGGGAATACCAGGTGCTGTAAGCTTTTCATGGTTTCTGCTCTTGCCTGACAGCAGAGGGCGCTGTTTGACATGTTTTGCTGGAGTCTAGTTTGGCCTGCGTCACCTTCAAATAGGATATTTTCAGTTGACCTGGCCGCTTACGGCCATACTACCCTGAAAACGCCCGATCTCGGAAGCTAAGCAGGGGCGGGCCTGGTTAGTACTTGGATGGGAGACCGCCTGGGAATACCAGGTGCTGTAAGCTCTTTATGGTTTCTGCTCTAGCCTGACAGCAGAGGGCGCTGTTTGACACTTTTTGCTGGATCTAGTTTGGCCTGCGTCGCCTTCAAATAAGATCTTTTCAGTTGTCCTGGCAGCTTACGGCCATACTACCCTGAAAACGCCCGATCTCGTCCGATCTCGGAAGCTAAGCAGGGGTGGGCCTGGTTAGTACTTGGATGGGAGACCGTCTGGCAATACCAGGTGCTGTAAGCCTTTTATGGTTTCTGCTCTTGCCTGACAGCAGAGGGCGCTGTTTGACACTTTTTGCTGGAGTCTAGTTTGGCCTGCGTCGCCTTCAAATAGGATCTTTTCATTTGCCCTGGCAGCTTACGGCCATACTACCCTGAAAACGCCCGATCTCGTCCGATCTCGGAAGCTAAGCAGGGGTGGGCCTGGTTAGTACTTGGATGGGAGACCGCCTGGCAATACCAGGTGCTGTAAGCCTTTTATGGTTTCTGCTCTTGCCTGACAGCAGAGGGCGCTGTTTGACACTTTTTGCTGGAGTCTAGTTTGGCCTGCGTCGCCTTCAAATAGGATCTTTTCATTTGCCCTGGCAGCTTACGGCCATACTACCCTGAAAACGCCCGATCTCGTCCGATCTCGGAAGCTAAGCAGGGGCGGGCCTGGTTAGTACTTGGATGGGAGACCACCTGGGAATACCAGGTGCTGTACGCTTTTTATGGTTTCTGCTCTTGCCTGACAGCAGAGGGCGCTGTTTGACACTTTTTGCTGGAGTCTAGTTTGTCCTGCGTCGCCTTCAAATAGGATCTTTTCAGTTGCCTTGGCAGCTTTTGGCCATACTACCCTGAAAACGCCCGATCTCGGAAGCTAAGCAGGGGCGGGCCTGGTTATACTTGGATGGGAGACCGCCTGGGAATACCAGGTGCTGTAAGCTTTTTATGGTTTCTGCTCTTGCCTGACAGCAGAGGGCGCTGTTTGACATGTTTTGCTGGAGTCTAGTTTGGCCTGCGTCACCTTCAAATAGGATTTTTTCAGTTGACCTGGCAGCTTACGGCCATACTACCTTGAAAACGCCCGATCTCGTCCGATCTCGGAAGCTAAGCACGGGCGGGCCTGGTTAGTACTTGAATGGGAGACCGCCTGGGAATACCAGGTGCTGTAAGCTTTTTATGGTTTCTGCTCTTGCCTAACAGCAGAGGGCGCTGTTTGACACTTTTTGCTGGAGTCTAGTTTGGCCTGCGTCGCCTTCAAATAAGATCTTTTCAGTTGACCTGGCAGCTTACGGCCATACCACCCTGAAAACGCCTGATCTCGTCCGATCTCGGAAGCTAAGCAGGGGCGGGCCTGGTTAGTACTTGGATGGGAGACCGCCAGGGAATACCAGGTGCTGTAAGCTTTTTATGGTTTCTGCTCTTGCCTGACAGCAGAGGGCGCTGTTTGACACCTTTTGCTGGAGTCTAGTTTGGCCTGCGTCGCCTTCAAATAGGATCTTTTCAGTTGATGTGGCAGCTTACGGCCATACTACCCTGAAAACGCCCGATCTCGTCCGATCTCGGAAGCTAAGCAGGGGCGAGCCTGGTTAGTACTTGGATGGGAGACCGCCTGGGAATAACAGGTGCTGTAAGCTTTTCATGGTTTCTGCTCTTGCCTGACAGCAGAGGGCGCTGTTTGACATGTTTTGCTGGAGTCTAGTTTGGCCTGCGTCACCTTCAAATAGGATATTTTCAGTTGACCTGGCCGCTTACGGCCATACTACCCTGAAAACGCCCGATCTCGGAAGCTAAGCAGGGGCGGGCCTGGTTAGTACTTGGATGGGAGACCGCCTGGGAATACCAGGTGCTGTAAGCTCTTTATGGTTTCTGCTCTAGCCTGACAGCAGAGGGCGCTGTTTGACACTTTTTGCTGGATCTAGTTTGGCCTGCGTCGCCTTCAAATAAGATCTTTTCAGTTGTCCTGGCAGCTTACGGCCATACTACCCTGAAAACGCCCGATCTCGTCCGATCTCGGAAGCTAAGCAGGGGTGGGCCTGGTTAGTACTTGGATGGGAGACCGTCTGGCAATACCAGGTGCTGTAAGCCTTTTATGGTTTCTGCTCTTGCCTGACAGCAGAGGGCGCTGTTTGACACTTTTTGCTGGAGTCTAGTTTGGCCTGCGTCGCCTTCAAATAGGATCTTTTCATTTGCCCTGGCAGCTTACGGCCATACTACCCTGAAAACGCCCGATCTCGTCCGATCTCGGAAGCTAAGCAGGGGTGGGCCTGGTTAGTACTTGGATGGGAGACCGCCTGGCAATACCAGGTGCTGTAAGCCTTTTATGGTTTCTGCTCTTGCCTGACAGCAGAGGGCGCTGTTTGACACTTTTTGCTGGAGTCTAGTTTGGCCTGCGTCGCCTTCAAATAGGATCTTTTCATTTGCCCTGGCAGCTTACGGCCATACTACCCTGAAAACGCCCGATCTCGTCCGATCTCGGAAGCTAAGCAGGGGCGGGCCTGGTTAGTACTTGGATGGGAGACCACCTGGGAATACCAGGTGCTGTACGCTTTTTATGGTTTCTGCTCTTGCCTGACAGCAGAGGGCGCTGTTTGACACTTTTTGCTGGAGTCTAGTTTGTCCTGCGTCGCCTTCAAATAGGATCTTTTCAGTTGCCTTGGCAGCTTTTGGCCATACTACCCTGAAAACGCCCGATCTCGGAAGCTAAGCAGGGGCGGGCCTGGTTATACTTGGATGGGAGACCGCCTGGGAATACCAGGTGCTGTAAGCTTTTTATGGTTTCTGCTCTTGCCTGACAGCAGAGGGCGCTGTTTGACATGTTTTGCTGGAGTCTAGTTTGGCCTGCGTCACCTTCAAATAGGATTTTTTCAGTTGACCTGGCAGCTTACGGCCATACTACCTTGAAAACGCCCGATCTCGTCCGATCTCGGAAGCTAAGCACGGGCGGGCCTGGTTAGTACTTGAATGGGAGACCGCCTGGGAATACCAGGTGCTGTAAGCTTTTTATGGTTTCTGCTCTTGCCTAACAGCAGAGGGCGCTGTTTGACACTTTTTGCTGGAGTCTAGTTTGGCCTGCGTCGCCTTCAAATAAGATCTTTTCAGTTGACCTGGCAGCTTACGGCCATACCACCCTGAAAACGCCTGATCTCGTCCGATCTCGGAAGCTAAGCAGGGGCGGGCCTGGTTAGTACTTGGATGGGAGACCGCCAGGGAATACCAGGTGCTGTAAGCTTTTTATGGTTTCTGCTCTTGCCTGACAGCAGAGGGCGCTGTTTGACACCTTTTGCTGGAGTCTAGTTTGGCCTGCGTCACCTTCAAATAGGATCTTTTCAGTTGATGTGGCAGCTTACGGCCATACTACCCTGAAAACGCCCGATCTCGTCCGATCTCGGAAGCTAAGCAGGGGCGAGCCTGGTTAGTACTTGGATGGGAGACCGCCTGGGAATAACAGGTGCTGTAAGCTTTTCATGGTTTCTGCTCTTGCCTGACAGCAGAGGGCGCTGTTTGACATGTTTTGCTGGAGTCTAGTTTGGCCTGCGTCACCTTCAAATAGGATATTTTCAGTTGACCTGGCCGCTTACGGCCATACTACCCTGAAAACGCCCGATCTCGGAAGCTAAGCAGGGGCGGGCCTGGTTAGTACTTGGATGGGAGACCGCCTGGGAATACCAGGTGCTGTAAGCTTTTTATGGTTTCTGCTCTTGCCTGACAGCAGAGGGCGCTGTTCGACACTTTTTGCTGGAGTCTAGTTTGGCCTGCGTCTTCTTCAAATAGGATCTTTTCAGTTGACCTGGCAGCTTATGGCCATACTACCCTGAAAACGCCCGATCTCGTCCGATCTCGGAAGCTAAGCAGGGGCGGGCCTGGTTAGTACTTGGATGGGAGACCGCCTGGGAATACCAGGTGCTGTAAGCTTTTTATGGTTTCTGCTCTAGCCTGACAGCAGAGGGCGCTGTTTGACACTTTTTGCTGGATCTAGTTTGGCCTGCGTCGCCTTCAAATAAGATCTTTTCAGTTGTCCTGGCAGCTTACGGCCACACCACCCTGAAAACGCCTGATCTCGTCCGATCTTGGAAGCTAAGCAGGGGCGGGCCTGGTTAGTACTTGGATGGGAGACCGCCTGGGAATACCAGGTGCTGTAAGCTTTTTTTGGTTTCTGCTCTTGCCTGACAGCAGAGGGCGCTGTTTGACACTTTTTGCTGGAGTCTAGTTTGGCCTGCGTCGCCTTCAAATAGGATCTTTTCAGTTGATGTGGCAGCTTACGGCCATATTACCCTGAAAAGGCCTGATCTCGTCCGATCTCGGAAGCTAAGCAGGGGCGGGCCTGGTTAGTACTTGGATGGGAGACCGCCTGGGAATACCAGGTGCTGTAAGCTTTTTATGGTTTCTGCTCTAGCCTGACAGCAGAGGGCGCTGTTTGACACTTTTTGCTGGATCTAGTTTGGCCTGCGTCGCCTTCAAATAAGATCTTTTCAGTTGTCCTGGCAGCTTACGGCCATACCACCCTGAAAACGCCTGATCTCGTCCGATCTCGGAAGCTAAGCAGGGGCGGGCCTGGTTAGTACTTGGATGGGAGACCGCCTGGGAATACCAGGTGCTGTAAGCTTTTTATGGTTTCTGCTCTTGCCTGACAGCAGAGGGCGCTGTTTGACACTTTTTGCTGGAGTCTAGTTTGGCCTGCGTCGCCTTCAAATAGGATCTTTTCAGTCGCCCTTGCAGCTTACGGCCATACTACCCTGAAAACGCCCGATCTCGTCCGATCTCGGAAGCTAAGCAGGGGCGGTCCTGGTTAGTACTTGGATGGGAGACCGCCTGGGATTACCAGGTGCTGTAAGCTTTTTATGGTTTCTGCTCTTGCCTGACAGCAGAGGGCGCTGTTTGACACTTTTTGCTGGAGTCTAGTTTGGCCTGCGTCTTCTTCAAATAGGATCTTTTCAGTTGTCCTGGCAGCTTACGGCCATACTACCCTGAAAACGCCCGATCTCGGAAGCTAAGCAGGGGCGGGCCTGGTTAGTACTTGGATGGGAGACCGCCTGTGAATACCAGGTGCTGTAAGCTTTTTATGGTTTCTGCTCTTGCCTGACAGCAGAGGGCGCTGTTTGACACTTTTTGCTGTAGTCTAGTTTGGCCTGCGTCACTTTCAAATAGGATCTTTTCAGTTGACCTGGCAGCTTAGGCCATACTACCCTGAAAACGCCCGATCTCGTACGATCTCGGAAGCTAAGCAGGGCCGGGCATGGTTAGTACTTGGATGGGAGACCGCCTGTGAATACCAGGTGCTGTAAGCTTTTTATGGTTTCTGCTCTTGCCTGACAGCAGAGGGCGCTGTTTGACACTTTTTGCTGTAGTCTAGTTTGGCCTGCGTCACCTTCAAATAGGATCTTTTCAGTTGACCTGGCAGCTTACGGCCATACTACCCTGAAAACGCCCGATCTCGTCCGATCTCGGAAGCTAAGCAGGGGCGGGCCTGGTTAGTACTTGGATGGGAGACCGCCTGGGAATACCAGGTGCTGTAAGCTTTTTATGGTTTCTGCTCTAGCCTGACAGCAGAGGGCGCTGTTTGACATGTTTTGCTGGAGTCTAGTTTGTCCTGCGTCGCCTTCAAATAGGATCTTTTCAGTTGCCTTGGCAGCTTTTGGCCATACTACCCTGAAAACGCCTGATCTCGGAAGCTAAGCAGGGGAGGGCCTGGTTAGTACTTGGATGGGAGACCGCCTGGGAATACCAGGTGCTGTAAGCTTTTTATGGTTTTTGCTCTAGCCTGACAGCAGAGGGCGCTGTTTGACACTTTTTGCTGGATCTAGTTTGGCCTGCGTCGCCTTCAAATAAGATCTTTTCAGTTGTCCTGGCAGCTTACGGCCATACCACCCTGAAAACGCCTGATCTCGTCCGATCTCGGAAGCTAAGCAGGGGCGGGCCTGGTTAGTACTTGGATGGGAGACCGCCTGGGAATACCAGGTCCTGTAAGCTTTTTATGGTTTCTGCTCTTGCCTGACAGCAGAGGGCGCTGTTTGACACCTTTTGCTGGAGTCTAGTTTGGCCTGCGTCGCCTTCAAATAGGATCTTTTCAGTTGATGTGCCAGCTTACGGCCATACTACCCTGAAAACGCCCGATCTCGTCCGATCTCGGAAGCTAAGCAGGGGCGAGCCTGGTTAGTACTTGGATGGGAGACCGCCTGGGAATACCAGGTGCTGTAAGCTTTTCATGGTTTCTGCTCTTGCCTGACAGCAGAGGGCGCTGTTTGACATGTTTTGCTGGAGTCTAGTTTGGCCTGCGTCACCTTTAAATAGGATATTTTCAGTTGACCTGGCCGCTTACGGCCATACTACCCTGAAAACGCCCGATCTCGGAAGCTAAGCAGGGGCGGGCCTGGTTAGTACTTGGATGGGAGACCGCCTGGGAATACCAGGTGCTGTAAGCTCTTTATGGTTTCTGCTCTAGCCTGACAGCAGAGGGCGCTGTTTGACACTTTTTGCTGGATCTAGTTTGGCCTGCGTCGCCTTCAAATAAGATCTTTTCAGTTGTCCTGGCAGCTTACGGCCATACTACCCTGAAAACGCCCGATCTCGTCCGATCTCGGAAGCTAAGCAGGGGTGGGCCTGGTTAGTACTTGGATGGGAGACCGCCTGGCAATACCAGGTGCTGTAAGCCTTTTATGGTTTCTGCTCTTGCCTGACAGCAGAGGGCGCTGTTTGACACTTTTTGCTGGAGTCTAGTTTGGCCTGCGTCGCCTTCAAATAGGATCTTTTCATTTGCCCTGGCAGCTTACGGCCATACTACCCTGAAAACGCCCGATCTCGTCCGATCTCGGAAGCTAAGCAGGGGCGGGCCTGGTTAGTACTTGGATGGGAGACCACCTGGGAATACCAGGTGCTGTACGCTTTTTATGGTTTCTGCTCTTGCCTGACAGCAGAGGGCGCTGTTTGACACTTTTTGCTGGAGTCTAGTTTGTCCTGCGTCGCCTTCAAATAGGATCTTTTCAGTTGCCTTGGCAGCTTTTGGCCATACTACCCTGAAAACGCCCGATCTCGGAAGCTAAGCAGGGGCGGGCCTGGTTATACTTGGATGGGAGACCGCCTGGGAATACCAGGTGCTGTAAGCTTTTTATGGTTTCTGCTCTTGCCTGACAGCAGAGGGCGCTGTTTGACATGTTTTGCTGGAGTCTAGTTTGGCCTGCGTCACCTTCAAATAGGATTTTTTCAGTTGACCTGGCAGCTTACGGCCATACTACCTTGAAAACGCCCGATCTCGTCCGATCTCGGAAGCTAAGCACGGGCGGGCCTGGTTAGTACTTGAATGGGAGACCGCCTGGGAATACCAGGTGCTGTAAGCTTTTTATGGTTTCTGCTCTTGCCTAACAGCAGAGGGCGCTGTTTGACACTTTTTGCTGGAGTCTAGTTTGGCCTGCGTCGCCTTCAAATAGGATCTTTTCAGTTGCCCTGGCAGCTTACGGCCATACTACCCTGAAAACGCCCGGTCTCGTCCGATCTCGGAAGCTAAGCAGGGGCGGGCCTGGTTAGTACTTGGATGGGAGACCGCCTGGGAATACCAGGTGCTGTAAGCTTTTTATGGTTTCTGCTCTTGCCTGACAGCAGAGGGCGCTGTTTGCCACTTTTTTCTGGAGTCTAGTTTGGCCTGCGTCGCCTTCAAATAGGACCTTTTCAGTTGCCCTGGCAGCTTACGGCCATACTACCCTGAAAAAGCCCGATCTCGTCCGATCTCGGAAGCTATGCAGGGGCGGGCCTGGTTAGTACTTGGATGGGAGACCGCCTGGGAATACCAGGTGCTGTAAGCTTTTTATGGTTTCTGCTCTTGCCTGACAGCAGAAGGCGCTGTTCGACACTTTTTGCTGGAGTCTAGTTTGGCCTGCGTCTTCTTCAAATAGGATCTTTTCAGTTGACCTGGCAGCTTATGGCCATACTACCCTGAAAACGCCCGATCTCGTCCGATCTCGGAAGCTAAGCAGGGGCGGGCCTGGTTAGTACTTGGATGGGAGACCGCCTGGGAATACCAGGTGCTGTAAGCTTTTTATGGTTTCTGCTCTAGCCTGACAGCAGAGGGCGCTGTTTGACACTTTTTGCTGGATCTAGTTTGGCCTGCGTCGCCTTCAAATAAGATCTTTTCAGTTGTCCTGGCAGCTTACGGCCACACCACCCTGAAAACGCCTGATCTCGTCCGATCTCGGAAGCTAAGCAGGGGCGGGCCTGGTTAGTACTTGGATGGGAGACCGCCTGGGAATACCAGGTGCTGTAAGCTTTTTTTGGTTTCTGCTCTTGCCTGACAGCAGAGGGCGCTGTTTGACACTTTTTGCTGGAGTCTAGTTTGGCCTGCGTCGCCTTCAAATAGGATCTTTTCAGTTGATGTGGCAGCTTACGGCCATATTACCCTGAAAAGGCCCGATCTCGTCCGATCTCGGAAGCTAAGCAGGGGCGGGCCTGGTTAGTACTTGGATGGGAGACCGCCTGGGAATACCAGGTGCTGTAAGCTTTTTATGGTTTCTGCTCTAGCCTGACAGCAGAGGGCGCTGTTTGACACTTTTTGCTGGATCTAGTTTGGCCTGCGTCGCCTTCAAATAAGATCTTTTCAGTTGTCCTGGCAGCTTACGGCCATACCACCCTGAAAACGCCTGATCTCGTCCGATCTCGGAAGCTAAGCAGGGGCGGGCCTGGTTAGTACTTGGATGGGAGACCGCCTGGGAATACCAGGTGCTGTAAGCTTTTTATGGTTTCTGCTCTTGCCTGACAGCAGAGGGCGCTGTTTGACACTTTTTGCTGTAGTCTAGTTTGGCCTGCGTCACCTTCAAATAGGATCTTTTCAGTTGACCTGGCAGCTTACGGCCATACCACCCTGAAAACGCCTGATCTCGTCCGATCTCGGAAGCTAAGCAGGGGCGGGCCTGGTTAGTACTTGGATGGGAGACCGCCAGGGAATACCAGGTGCTGTAAGCTTTTTATGGTTTCTGCTCTTGCCTGACAGCAGAGGGCGCTGTTTGACACCTTTTGCTGGAGTCTAGTTTGGCCTGCGTCGCCTTCAAATAGGATCTTTTCAGTTGATGTGGCAGCTTACGGCCATACTACCCTGAAAACGCCCGATCTCGTCCGATCTCGGAAGCTAAGCAGGGGCGAGCCTGGTTAGTACTTGGATGGGAGACCGCCTGGGAATAACAGGTGCTGTAAGCTTTTCATGGTTTCTGCTCTTGCCTGACAGCAGAGGGCGCTGTTTGACATGTTTTGCTGGAGTCTAGTTTGGCCTGCGTCACCTTCAAATAGGATATTTTCAGTTGACCTGGCCGCTTACGGCCATACTACCCTGAAAACGCCCGATCTCGGAAGCTAAGCAGGGGCGGGCCTGGTTAGTACTTGGATGGGAGACCGCCTGGGAATACCAGGTGCTGTAAGCTCTTTATGGTTTCTGCTCTAGCCTGACAGCAGAGGGCGCTGTTTGACACTTTTTGCTGGATCTAGTTTGGCCTGCGTCGCCTTCAAATAAGATCTTTTCAGTTGTCCTGGCAGCTTACGGCCATACTACCCTGAAAACGCCCGATCTCGTCCGATCTCGGAAGCTAAGCAGGGGTGGGCCTGGTTAGTACTTGGATGGGAGACCGCCTGGCAATACCAGGTGCTGTAAGCCTTTTATGGTTTCTGCTCTTGCCTGACAGCAGAGGGCGCTGTTTGACACTTTTTGCTGGAGTCTAGTTTGGCCTGCGTCGCCTTCAAATAGGATCTTTTCATTTGCCCTGGCAGCTTACGGCCATACTACCCTGAAAACGCCCGATCTCGTCCGATCTCGGAAGCTAAGCAGGGGCGGGCCTGGTTAGTACTTGAATGGGAGACCGCCTGGGAATACCAGGTGCTGTAAGCTTTTTATGGTTTCTGCTCTTGCCTAACAGCAGAGGGCGCTGTTTGACACTTTTTGATGGATCTAGTTTGGCCTGCGTCGCCTTCAAATAGGATCTTTTCAGTTGATGTGGCAGCTTACGGCCATATTACCCTGAAAAGGCCCGATCTCGTCCGATCTCGGAAGCTAAGCAGGGGCGGGCCTGGTTAGTACTTGGATGGGAGACCGCCTGGGAATACCAGGTGCTGTAAGCTTTTTATGGTTTCTGCTCTAGCCTGACAGCAGAGGGCGCTGTTTGACACTTTTTGCTGGATCTAGTTTGGCCTGCGTCGCCTTCAAATAAGATCTTTTCAGTTGTCCTGGCAGCTTACGGCCATACCACCCTGAAAACGCCTGATCTCGTCCGATCTCGGAAGCTAAGCAGGGGCGGGCCTGGTTAGTACTTGGATGGGAGACCGCCTGGGAATACCAGGTGCTGTAAGCTTTTTATGGTTTCTGCTCTTGCCTGACAGCAGAGGGCGCTGTTTGACACTTTTTGCTGGAGTCTAGTTTGGCCTGCGTCGCCTTCAAATAGGATCTTTTCAGTCGCCCTTGCAGCTTACGGCCATACTACCCTGAAAACGCCCGATCTCGTCCGATCTCGGAAGCTAAGCAGGGGCGGTCCTGGTTAGTACTTGGATGGGAGACCGCCTGGGATTACCAGGTGCTGTAAGCTTTTTATGGTTTCTGCTCTTGCCTGACAGCAGAGGGCGCTGTTTGACACTTTTTGCTGGAGTCTAGTTTGGCCTGCGTCTTCTTCAAATAGGATCTTTTCAGTTGATGTGGCAGCTTACGGCCATACTACCCTGAAAACGCCCGATCTCGGAAGCTAAGCAGGGGCGGGCCTGGTTAGTACTTGGATGGGAGACCGCCTGTGAATACCAGGTGCTGTAAGCTTTTTATGGTTTCTGCTCTTGCCTGACAGCAGAGGGCGCTGTTTGACACTTTTTGCTGTAGTCTAGTTTGGCCTGCGTCACTTTCAAATAGGATCTTTTCAGTTGACCTGGCAGCTTAGGCCATACTACCCTGAAAACGCCCGATCTCGTACGATCTCGGAAGCTAAGCAGGGCCGGGCCTGGTTAGTACTTGGATGGGAGACCGCCTGTGAATACCAGGTGCTGTAAGCTTTTTATGGTTTCTGCTCTTGCCTGACAGCAGAGGGCGCTGTTTGACACTTTTTGCTGTAGTCTAGTTTGGCCTGCGTCACCTTCAAATAGGATCTTTTCAGTTGACCTGGCAGCTTACGGCCATACTACCCTGAAAACGCCCGATCTCGTCCGATCTCGGAAGCTAAGCAGGGGCGGGCCTGGTTAGTACTTGGATGGGAGACCGCCTGGGAATACCAGGTGCTGTAAGCTTTTTATGGTTTCTGCTCTAGCCTGACAGCAGAGGGCGCTGTTTGACATGTTTTGCTGGAGTCTAGTTTGTCCTGCGTCGCCTTCAAATAGGATCTTTTCAGTTGCCTTGGCAGCTTTTGGCCATACTACCCTGAAAACGCCTGATCTCGGAAGCTAAGCAGGGGAGGGCCTGGTTAGTACTTGGATGGGAGACCGCCTGGGAATACCAGGTGCTGTAAGCTTTTTATGGTTTTTGCTCTAGCCTGACAGCAGAGGGCGCTGTTTGACACTTTTTGCTGGATCTAGTTTGGCCTGCGTCGCCTTCAAATAAGATCTTTTCAGTTGTCCTGGCAGCTTACGGCCATACCACCCTGAAAACGCCTGATCTCGTCCGATCTCGGAAGCTAAGCAGGGGCGGGCCTGGTTAGTACTTGGATGGGAGACCGCCTGGGAATACCAGGTGCTGTAAGCTTTTTATGGTTTCTGCTCTTGCCTGACAGCAGAGGGCGCTGTTTGACACCTTTTGCTGGAGTCTAGTTTGGCCTGCGTCGCCTTCAAATAGGATCTTTTCAGTTGATGTGGCAGCTTACGGCCATACTACCCTGAAAACGCCCGATCTCGTCCGATCTCGGAAGCTAAGCAGGGGCGAGCCTGGTTAGTACTTGGATGGGAGACCGCCTGGGAATAACAGGTGCTGTAAGCTTTTCATGGTTTCTGCTCTTGCCTGACAGCAGAGGGCGCTGTTTGACATGTTTTGCTGGAGTCTAGTTTGGCCTGCGTCACCTTCAAATAGGATATTTTCAGTTGACCTGGCCGCTTACGGCCATACTACCCTGAAAACGCCCGATCTCGGAAGCTAAGCAGGGGCGGGCCTGGTTAGTACTTGGATGGGAGACCGCCTGGGAATACCAGGTGCTGTAAGCTCTTTATGGTTTCTGCTCTAGCCTGACAGCAGAGGGCGCTGTTTGACACTTTTTGCTGGATCTAGTTTGGCCTGCGTCACCTTCAAATAAGATCTTTTCAGTTGTCCTGGCAGCTTACGGCCATACTACCCTGAAAACGCCCGATCTCGTCCGATCTCGGAAGCTAAGCAGGGGTGGGCCTGGTTAGTACTTGGATGGGAGACCGCCTGGCAATACCAGGTGCTGTAAGCCTTTTATGGTTTCTGCTCTTGCCTGACAGCAGAGGGCGCTGTTTGACACTTTTTGCTGGAGTCTAGTTTGGCCTGCGTCGCCTTCAAATAGGATCTTTTCATTTGCCCTGGCAGCTTACGGCCATACTACCCTGAAAACGCCCGATCTCGTCCGATCTCGGAAGCTAAGCAGGGGCGGGCCTGGTTAGTACTTGGATGGGAGACCACCTGGGAATACCAGGTGCTGTACGCTTTTTATGGTTTCTGCTCTTGCCTGACAGCAGAGGGCGCTGTTTGACACTTTTTGCTGGAGTCTAGTTTGTCCTGCGTCGCCTTCAAATAGGATCTTTTCAGTTGCCTTGGCAGCTTTTGGCCATACTACCCTGAAAACGCCCGATCTCGGAAGCTAAGCAGGGGCGGGCCTGGTTATACTTGGATGGGAGACCGCCTGGGAATACCAGGTGCTGTAAGCTTTTTATGGTTTCTGCTCTTGCCTGACAGCAGAGGGCGCTGTTTGACATGTTTTGCTGGAGTCTAGTTTGGCCTGCGTCACCTTCAAATAGGATTTTTTCAGTTGACCTGGCAGCTTACGGCCATACTACCTTGAAAACGCCCGATCTCGTC
This sequence comes from Doryrhamphus excisus, assembly GCF_030265055.1. Lineage (NCBI taxonomy): Eukaryota > Metazoa > Chordata > Actinopteri > Syngnathiformes > Syngnathidae > Doryrhamphus > Doryrhamphus excisus. The sequence continues at coordinate 1,198,274 of NW_026652243.1, forward strand.
CGATCTCGGAAGCTAAGCACGGGCGGGCCTGGTTAGTACTTGAATGGGAGACCGCCTGGGAATACCAGGTGCTGTAAGCTTTTTATGGTTTCTGCTCTTGCCTAACAGCAGAGGGCGCTGTTTGACACTTTTTGCTGGAGTCTAGTTTGGCCTGCGTCGCCTTCAAATAGGATCTTTTCAGTTGCCCTGGCAGCTTACGGCCATACTACCCTGAAAACGCCCGGTCTCGTCCGATCTCGGAAGCTAAGCAGGGGCGGGCCTGGTTAGTACTTGGATGGGAGACCGCCTGGGAATACCAGGTGCTGTAAGCTTTTTATGGTTTCTGCTCTTGCCTGACAGCAGAGGGCGCTGTTTGCCACTTTTTTCTGGAGTCTAGTTTGGCCTGCGTCGCCTTCAAATAGGACCTTTTCAGTTGCCCTGGCAGCTTACGGCCATACTACCCTGAAAAAGCCCGATCTCGTCCGATCTCGGAAGCTATGCAGGGGCGGGCCTGGTTAGTACTTGGATGGGAGACCGCCTGGGAATACCAGGTGCTGTAAGCTTTTTATGGTTTCTGCTCTTGCCTGACAGCAGAAGGCGCTGTTCGACACTTTTTGCTGGAGTCTAGTTTGGCCTGCGTCTTCTTCAAATAGGATCTTTTCAGTTGACCTGGCAGCTTATGGCCATACTACCCTGAAAACGCCCGATCTCGTCCGATCTCGGAAGCTAAGCAGGGGCGGGCCTGGTTAGTACTTGGATGGGAGACCGCCTGGGAATACCAGGTGCTGTAAGCTTTTTATGGTTTCTGCTCTAGCCTGACAGCAGAGGGCGCTGTTTGACACTTTTTGCTGGATCTAGTTTGGCCTGCGTCGCCTTCAAATAAGATCTTTTCAGTTGTCCTGGCAGCTTACGGCCACACCACCCTGAAAACGCCTGATCTCGTCCGATCTCGGAAGCTAAGCAGGGGCGGGCCTGGTTAGTACTTGGATGGGAGACCGCCTGGGAATACCAGGTGCTGTAAGCTTTTTTTGGTTTCTGCTCTTGCCTGACAGCAGAGGGCGCTGTTTGACACTTTTTGCTGGAGTCTAGTTTGGCCTGCGTCGCCTTCAAATAGGATCTTTTCAGTTGATGTGGCAGCTTACGGCCATATTACCCTGAAAAGGCCCGATCTCGTCCGATCTCGGAAGCTAAGCAGGGGCGGGCCTGGTTAGTACTTGGATGGGAGACCGCCTGGGAATACCAGGTGCTGTAAGCTTTTTATGGTTTCTGCTCTAGCCTGACAGCAGAGGGCGCTGTTTGACACTTTTTGCTGGATCTAGTTTGGCCTGCGTCGCCTTCAAATAAGATCTTTTCAGTTGTCCTGGCAGCTTACGGCCATACCACCCTGAAAACGCCTGATCTCGTCCGATCTCGGAAGCTAAGCAGGGGCGGGCCTAGTTAGTACTTGGATGGGAGACCGCCTGGGAATACCAGGTGCTGTAAGCTTTTTATGGTTTCTGCTCTTGCCTGACAGCAGAGGGCGCTGTTTGACACTTTTTGCTGTAGTCTAGTTTGGCCTGCGTCACCTTCAAATAGGATCTTTTCAGTTGACCTGGCAGCTTACGGCCATACCACCCTGAAAACGCCTGATCTCGTCCGATCTCGGAAGCTAAGCAGGGGCGGGCCTGGTTAGTACTTGGATGGGAGACCGCCAGGGAATACCAGGTGCTGTAAGCTTTTTATGGTTTCTGCTCTTGCCTGACAGCAGAGGGCGCTGTTTGACACCTTTTGCTGGAGTCTAGTTTGGCCTGCGTCGCCTTCAAATAGGATCTTTTCAGTTGATGTGGCAGCTTACGGCCATACTACCCTGAAAACGCCCGATCTCGTCCGATCTCGGAAGCTAAGCAGGGGCGAGCCTGGTTAGTACTTGGATGGGAGACCGCCTGGGAATAACAGGTGCTGTAAGCTTTTCATGGTTTCTGCTCTTGCCTGACAGCAGAGGGCGCTGTTTGACATGTTTTGCTGGAGTCTAGTTTGGCCTGCGTCACCTTCAAATAGGATATTTTCAGTTGACCTGGCCGCTTACGGCCATACTACCCTGAAAACGCCCGATCTCGGAAGCTAAGCAGGGGCGGGCCTGGTTAGTACTTGGATGGGAGACCGCCTGGGAATACCAGGTGCTGTAAGCTCTTTATGGTTTCTGCTCTAGCCTGACAGCAGAGGGCGCTGTTTGACACTTTTTGCTGGATCTAGTTTGGCCTGCGTCGCCTTCAAATAAGATCTTTTCAGTTGTCCTGGCAGCTTACGGCCATACTACCCTGAAAACGCCCGATCTCGTCCGATCTCGGAAGCTAAGCAGGGGTGGGCCTGGTTAGTACTTGGATGGGAGACCGCCTGGCAATACCAGGTGCTGTAAGCCTTTTATGGTTTCTGCTCTTGCCTGACAGCAGAGGGCGCTGTTTGACACTTTTTGCTGGAGTCTAGTTTGGCCTGCGTCGCCTTCAAATAGGATCTTTTCATTTGCCCTGGCAGCTTACGGCCATACTACCCTGAAAACGCCCGATCTCGTCCGATCTCGGAAGCTAAGCAGGGGCGGGCCTGGTTAGTACTTGAATGGGAGACCGCCTGGGAATACCAGGTGCTGTAAGCTTTTTATGGTTTCTGCTCTTGCCTAACAGCAGAGGGCGCTGTTTGACACTTTTTGATGGATCTAGTTTGGCCTGCGTCGCCTTCAAATAGGATCTTTTCAGTTGATGTGGCAGCTTACGGCCATATTACCCTGAAAAGGCCCGATCTCGTCCGATCTCGGAAGCTAAGCAGGGGCGGGCCTGGTTAGTACTTGGATGGGAGACCGCCTGGGAATACCAGGTGCTGTAAGCTTTTTATGGTTTCTGCTCTAGCCTGACAGCAGAGGGCGCTGTTTGACACTTTTTGCTGGATCTAGTTTGGCCTGCGTCGCCTTCAAATAAGATCTTTTCAGTTGTCCTGGCAGCTTACGGCCATACCACCCTGAAAACGCCTGATCTCGTCCGATCTCGGAAGCTAAGCAGGGGCGGGCCTGGTTAGTACTTGGATGGGAGACCGCCTGGGAATACCAGGTGCTGTAAGCTTTTTATGGTTTCTGCTCTTGCCTGACAGCAGAGGGCGCTGTTTGACACTTTTTGCTGGAGTCTAGTTTGGCCTGCGTCGCCTTCAAATAGGATCTTTTCAGTCGCCCTTGCAGCTTACGGCCATACTACCCTGAAAACGCCCGATCTCGTCCGATCTCGGAAGCTAAGCAGGGGCGGTCCTGGTTAGTACTTGGATGGGAGACCGCCTGGGATTACCAGGTGCTGTAAGCTTTTTATGGTTTCTGCTCTTGCCTGACAGCAGAGGGCGCTGTTTGACACTTTTTGCTGGAGTCTAGTTTGGCCTGCGTCTTCTTCAAATAGGATCTTTTCAGTTGATGTGGCAGCTTACGGCCATACTACCCTGAAAACGCCCGATCTCGGAAGCTAAGCAGGGGCGGGCCTGGTTAGTACTTGGATGGGAGACCGCCTGTGAATACCAGGTGCTGTAAGCTTTTTATGGTTTCTGCTCTTGCCTGACAGCAGAGGGCGCTGTTTGACACTTTTTGCTGTAGTCTAGTTTGGCCTGCGTCACTTTCAAATAGGATCTTTTCAGTTGACCTGGCAGCTTAGGCCATACTACCCTGAAAACGCCCGATCTCGTACGATCTCGGAAGCTAAGCAGGGCCGGGCCTGGTTAGTACTTGGATGGGAGACCGCCTGTGAATACCAGGTGCTGTAAGCTTTTTATGGTTTCTGCTCTTGCCTGACAGCAGAGGGCGCTGTTTGACACTTTTTGCTGTAGTCTAGTTTGGCCTGCGTCACCTTCAAATAGGATCTTTTCAGTTGACCTGGCAGCTTACGGCCATACTACCCTGAAAACGCCCGATCTCGTCCGATCTCGGAAGCTAAGCAGGGGCGGGCCTGGTTAGTACTTGGATGGGAGACCGCCTGGGAATACCAGGTGCTGTAAGCTTTTTATGGTTTCTGCTCTAGCCTGACAGCAGAGGGCGCTGTTTGACATGTTTTGCTGGAGTCTAGTTTGTCCTGCGTCGCCTTCAAATAGGATCTTTTCAGTTGCCTTGGCAGCTTTTGGCCATACTACCCTGAAAACGCCTGATCTCGGAAGCTAAGCAGGGGAGGGCCTGGTTAGTACTTGGATGGGAGACCGCCTGGGAATACCAGGTGCTGTAAGCTTTTTATGGTTTTTGCTCTAGCCTGACAGCAGAGGGCGCTGTTTGACACTTTTTGCTGGATCTAGTTTGGCCTGCGTCGCCTTCAAATAAGATCTTTTCAGTTGTCCTGGCAGCTTACGGCCATACCACCCTGAAAACGCCTGATCTCGTCCGATCTCGGAAGCTAAGCAGGGGCGGGCCTGGTTAGTACTTGGATGGGAGACCGCCTGGGAATACCAGGTGCTGTAAGCTTTTTATGGTTTCTGCTCTTGCCTGACAGCAGAGGGCGCTGTTTGACACCTTTTGCTGGAGTCTAGTTTGGCCTGCGTCGCCTTCAAATAGGATCTTTTCAGTTGATGTGGCAGCTTACGGCCATACTACCCTGAAAACGCCCGATCTCGTCCGATCTCGGAAGCTAAGCAGGGGCGAGCCTGGTTAGTACTTGGATGGGAGACCGCCTGGGAATAACAGGTGCTGTAAGCTTTTCATGGTTTCTGCTCTTGCCTGACAGCAGAGGGCGCTGTTTGACATGTTTTGCTGGAGTCTAGTTTGGCCTGCGTCACCTTCAAATAGGATATTTTCAGTTGACCTGGCCGCTTACGGCCATACTACCCTGAAAACGCCCGATCTCGGAAGCTAAGCAGGGGCGGGCCTGGTTAGTACTTGGATGGGAGACCGCCTGGGAATACCAGGTGCTGTAAGCTCTTTATGGTTTCTGCTCTAGCCTGACAGCAGAGGGCGCTGTTTGACACTTTTTGCTGGATCTAGTTTGGCCTGCGTCACCTTCAAATAAGATCTTTTCAGTTGTCCTGGCAGCTTACGGCCATACTACCCTGAAAACGCCCGATCTCGTCCGATCTCGGAAGCTAAGCAGGGGTGGGCCTAGTTAGTACTTGGATGGGAGACCGCCTGGCAATACCAGGTGCTGTAAGCCTTTTATGGTTTCTGCTCTTGCCTGACAGCAGAGGGCGCTGTTTGACACTTTTTGCTGGAGTCTAGTTTGGCCTGCGTCGCCTTCAAATAGGATCTTTTCATTTGCCCTGGCAGCTTACGGCCATACTACCCTGAAAACGCCCGATCTCGTCCGATCTCGGAAGCTAAGCAGGGGCGGGCCTGGTTAGTACTTGGATGGGAGACCACCTGGGAATACCAGGTGCTGTACGCTTTTTATGGTTTCTGCTCTTGCCTGACAGCAGAGGGCGCTGTTTGACACTTTTTGCTGGAGTCTAGTTTGTCCTGCGTCGCCTTCAAATAGGATCTTTTCAGTTGCCTTGGCAGCTTTTGGCCATACTACCCTGAAAACGCCCGATCTCGGAAGCTAAGCAGGGGCGGGCCTGGTTATACTTGGATGGGAGACCGCCTGGGAATACCAGGTGCTGTAAGCTTTTTATGGTTTCTGCTCTTGCCTGACAGCAGAGGGCGCTGTTTGACATGTTTTGCTGGAGTCTAGTTTGGCCTGCGTCACCTTCAAATAGGATTTTTTCAGTTGACCTGGCAGCTTACGGCCATACTACCTTGAAAACGCCCGATCTCGTCCGATCTCGGAAGCTAAGCACGGGCGGGCCTGGTTAGTACTTGAATGGGAGACCGCCTGGGAATACCAGGTGCTGTAAGCTTTTTATGGTTTCTGCTCTTGCCTAACAGCAGAGGGCGCTGTTTGACACTTTTTGCTGGAGTCTAGTTTGGCCTGCGTCGCCTTCAAATAAGATCTTTTCAGTTGACCTGGCAGCTTACGGCCATACTACCCTGAAAACGCCCGATCTCGTCCGATCTCGGAAGCTAAGCAGGGGCGGGCCTGGTTAGTACTTGGATGGGAGACCGCCTGGGAATACCAGGTGCTGTAAGCTTTTTATGGTTTCTGCTCTTGCCTGACAGCAGAGGGCGCTGTTTGACACTTTTTGCTGGAGTCTAGTTTGGCCTGCGTCGCCTTCAAATAGGATCTTTTCAGTTGTCCTGGCAGCTTACGGCCATACTACCCTGAAAACGCCCGATCTCTTCCGATCTCAGAAGCTAAGCAGGGGCGGGCCTGGTTAGTACTTGGATGGGAGACCGCCTGGGAATACCAGGTGCTGTAAGCTTTTTATGGTTTCTGCTCTTGCCTGACAGCAGAGGGCGCTATTTGACACTTTTTGCTGGCTCTAGTTTGGCCTGCGTCGCCTTCAAATAGGATCTTTTCAGTTGATGTGGCAGCTTACGGCCATACTACCCTGAAAACGCCCGATCTCGTCCGATCTCGGAAGCTAAGCAGGGGCGGGCCTGGTTAGTACTTGGATGGGAGACCGCCTGGGAATACCAGGTGCTGTAAGCTTTTTATGGTTTCTGCTCTTGCCTGACAGCAGAGGGCGCTGTTTGACACTTTTTGCTGGAGTCTAGTTTGGCCTGCGTCGCCTTCAAATAGGATCTTTACAGTTGCCCTGGCAGCTTACGGCCACACTACCCTGAAAACGCCTGATCTCGGAAGCTAAGCAGGGGAGGGCCTGGTTAGTACTTGGATGGGAGACCGCCTGGGAATACCAGGTGCTGTAAGCTTTTTATGGTTTCTGCTCTAGCCTGACAGCAGAGGGCGCTGTTTGACACTTTTTGCTGGATCTAGTTTGGCCTGCGTCTTCTTCAAATAGGATCTTTTCAGTTGCCCTGGCAGCTTACGGCCATACTACCCTGAAAACGCCCGATCTCGTCCGATCTCGGAAGCTAAGCAGGGGCGGGCCTGGTTAGTACTTGGATGGGAGACCGCCTGGGAATACCAGGTGCTGTAAGCTTTTTATGGTTTCTGCTCTAGCCTGACAGCAGAGGGCGCTGTTTGACACTTTTTGCTGGATCTAGTTTGGCCTGCGTCGCCTTCAAATAAGATCTTTTCAGTTGTCCTGGCAGCTTACGGCCATACCACCCTGAAAACGCCTGATCTCGTCCGATCTCGGAAGCTAAGCAGGGGCGGGCCTGGTTAGTACTTGGATGGGAGACCGCCTGGGAATACCAGGTGCTGTAAGCTTTTTATGGTTTCTGCTCTTTCCTGACAGCAGAGGGCGCTGTTTGACACTTTTTGCTGGAGTCTAGTTTGGCCTGCGTCGCCTTCAAATAGGATCTTTTCAGTCGCCCTTGCAGCTTACGGCCATACTACCCTGAAAACGCCCGATCTCGTCCGATCTCGGAAGCTAAGCAGGGGCGGTCCTGGTTAGTACTTGGATGGGAGACCGCCTGGGATTACCAGGTGCTGTAAGCTTTTTATGGTTTCTGCTCTTGCCTGACAGCAGAGGGCGCTGTTTGACACTTTTTGCTGGAGTCTAGTTTGGCCTGCGTCTTCTTCAAATAGGATCTTTTCAGTTGTCCTGGCAGCTTACGGCCATACTACCCTGAAAACGCCCGATCTCGGAAGCTAAGCAGGGGCGGGCCTGGTTAGTACTTGGATGGGAGACCGCCTGTGAATACCAGGTGCTGTAAGCTTTTTATGGTTTCTGCTCTTGCCTGACAGCAGAGGGCGCTGTTTGACACTTTTTGCTGTAGTCTAGTTTGGCCTGCGTCACTTTCAAATAGGATCTTTTCAGTTGACCTGGCAGCTTAGGCCATACTACCCTGAAAACGCCCGATCTCGTACGATCTCGGAAGCTAAGCAGGGCCGGGCCTGGTTAGTACTTGGATGGGAGACCGCCTGTGAATACCAGGTGCTGTAAGCTTTTTATGGTTTCTGCTCTTGCCTGACAGCAGAGGGCGCTGTTTGACACTTTTTGCTGTAGTCTAGTTTGGCCTGCGTCACCTTCAAATAGGATCTTTTCAGTTGACCTGGCAGCTTACGGCCATACTACCCTGAAAACGCCCGATCTCGTCCGATCTCGGAAGCTAAGCAGGGGCGGGCCTGGTTAGTACTTGGATGGGAGACCGCCTGGGAATACCAGGTGCTGTAAGCTTTTTATGGTTTCTGCTCTAGCCTGACAGCAGAGGGCGCTGTTTGACATGTTTTGCTGGAGTCTAGTTTGTCCTGCGTCGCCTTCAAATAGGATCTTTTCAGTTGCCTTGGCAGCTTTTGGCCATACTACCCTGAAAACGCCTGATCTCGGAAGCTAAGCAGGGGAGGGCCTGGTTAGTACTTGGATGGGAGACCGCCTGGGAATACCAGGTGCTGTAAGCTTTTTATGGTTTTTGCTCTAGCCTGACAGCAGAGGGCGCTGTTTGACACTTTTTGCTGGATCTAGTTTGGCCTGCGTCGCCTTCAAATAAGATCTTTTCAGTTGTCCTGGCAGCTTACGGCCATACCACCCTGAAAACGCCTGATCTCGTCCGATCTCGGAAGCTAAGCAGGGGCGGGCCTGGTTAGTACTTGGATGGGAGACCGCCTGGGAATACCAGGTGCTGTAAGCTTTTTATGGTTTCTGCTCTTGCCTGACAGCAGAGGGCGCTGTTTGACACCTTTTGCTGGAGTCTAGTTTGGCCTGCGTCGCCTTCAAATAGGATCTTTTCAGTTGATGTGGCAGCTTACGGCCATACTACCCTGGAAACGCCCGATCTCGTCCGATCTCGGAAGCTAAGCAGGGGCGAGCCTGGTTAGTACTTGGATGAGAGACCGCCTGGGAATACCAGGTGCTGTAAGCTTTTCATGGTTTCTGCTCTTGCCTGACAGCAGAGGGCGCTGTTTGACATGTTTTGCTGGAGTCTAGTTTGGCCTGCGTCACCTTCAAATAGGATATTTTCAGTTGACCTGGCCGCTTACGGCCATACTACCCTGAAAACGCCCGATCTCGGAAGCTAAGCAGGGGCGGGCCTGGTTAGTACTTGGATGGGAGACCGCCTGGGAATACCAGGTGCTGTAAGCTCTTTATGGTTTCTGCTCTAGCCTGACAGCAGAGGGCGCTGTTTGACACTTTTTGCTGGATCTAGTTTGGCCTGCGTCGCCTTCAAATAAGATCTTTTCAGTTGTCCTGGCAGCTTACGGCCATACTACCCTGAAAACGCCCGATCTCGTCCGATCTCGGAAGCTAAGCAGGGGTGGGCCTGGTTAGTACTTGGATGGGAGACCGTCTGGCAATACCAGGTGCTGTAAGCCTTTTATGGTTTCTGCTCTTGCCTGACAGCAGAGGGCGCTGTTTGACACTTTTTGCTGGAGTCTAGTTTGGCCTGCGTCGCCTTCAAATAGGATCTTTTCATTTGCCCTGGCAGCTTACGGCCATACTACCCTGAAAACGCCCGATCTCGTCCGATCTCGGAAGCTAAGCAGGGGCGGGCCTGGTTAGTACTTGGATGGGAGACCACCTGGGAATACCAGGTGCTGTACGCTTTTTATGGTTTCTGCTCTTGCCTGACAGCAGAGGGCGCTGTTTGACACTTTTTGCTGGAGTCTAGTTTGTCCTGCGTCGCCTTCAAATAGGATCTTTTCAGTTGCCTTGGCAGCTTTTGGCCATACTACCCTGAAAACGCCCGATCTCGGAAGCTAAGCAGGGGCGGGCCTGGTTATACTTGGATGGGAGACCGCCTGGGAATACCAGGTGCTGTAAGCTTTTTATGGTTTCTGCTCTTGCCTGACAGCAGAGGGCGCTGTTTGACATGTTTTGCTGGAGTCTAGTTTGGCCTGCGTCACCTTCAAATAGGATTTTTTCAGTTGACCTGGCAGCTTACGGCCATACTACCTTGAAAACGCCCGATCTCATCCGATCTCGGAAGCTAAGCACGGGCGGGCCTGGTTAGTACTTGAATGGGAGACCGCCTGGGAATACCAGGTGCTGTAAGCTTTTTATGGTTTCTGCTCTTGCCTAACAGCAGAGGGCGCTGTTTGACACTTTTTGCTGGAGTCTAGTTTGGCCTGCGTCGCCTTCAAATAAGATCTTTTCAGTTGACCTGGCAGCTTACGGCCATACTACCCTGAAAACGCCCGATCTCGTCCGATCTCGGAAGCTAAGCAGGGGCGGGCCTGGTTAGTACTTGGATGGGAGACCGCCTGGGAATACCAGGTGCTGTAAGCTTTTTATGGTTTCTGCTCTTGCCTGACAGCAGAGGGCGCTGTTTGACACTTTTTGCTGGAGTCTAGTTTGGCCTGCGTCGCCTTCAAATAGGATCTTTTCAGTTGGCCTGGCAGCTTACGGCCATACTACCCTGAAAACGCCCGATCTCTTCCGATCTCAGAAGCTAAGCAGGGGCGGGCCTGGTTAGTACTTGGATGGGAGACCGCCTGGGAATACCAGGTGCTGTAAGCTTTTTATGGTTTCTGCTCTTGCCTGACAGCAGAGGGCGCTATTTGACACTTTTTGCTGGCTCTAGTTTGGCCTGCGTCGCCTTCAAATAGGATCTTTTCAGTTGATGTGGCAGCTTACGGCCATACTACCCTGAAAACGCCCGATCTCGTCCGATCTCGGAAGCTAAGCAGGGGCGGGCCTGGTTAGTACTTGGATGGGAGACCGCCTGGGAATACCAGGTGCTGTAAGCTTTTTATGGTTTCTGCTCTTGCCTGACAGCAGAGGGCGCTGTTTGACACTTTTTGCTGGAGTCTAGTTTGGCCTGCGTCGCCTTCAAATAGGATCTTTACAGTTGCCCTGGCAGCTTACGGCCACACTACCCTGAAAACGCCTGATCTCGGAAGCTAAGCAGGGGAGGGCCTGGTTAGTACTTGGATGGGAGACCGCCTGGGAATACCAGGTGCTGTAAGCTTTTTATGGTTTCTGCTCTAGCCTGACAGCAGAGGGCGCTGTTTGACACTTTTTGCTGGATCTAGTTTGGCCTGCGTCTTCTTCAAATAGGATCTTTTCAGTTGCCCTGGCAGCTTACGGCCATACTACCCTGAAAACGCCTGATCTCGTCCGATCTCGGAAGCTAAGCAGGGGCGGGCCTGGTTAGTACTTGGATGGGAGACCGCCTGGGAATACCAGGTGCTGTAAGCTTTTTTTGGTTTCTGCTCTTGCCTGACAGCAGAGGGCGCTGTTTGTCACTTTTTGCTGGAGTCTAGTTTGGCCTGCGTCGCCTTCAAATAGGATCTTTTCAGTTGATGTGGCAGCTTACGGCCATATTACCCTGAAAAGGCCCGATCTCGTCCGATCTCGGAAGCTAAGCAGGGGCGGGCCTGGTTAGTACTTGGATGGGAGACCGCCTGGGAATACCAGGTGCTGTAAGCTTTTTATGGTTTCTGCTCTAGCCTGACAGCAGAGGGCGCTGTTTGACACTTTTTGCTGGATCTAGTTTGGCCTGCGTCGCCTTCAAATAAGATCTTTTCAGTTGTCCTGGCAGCTTACGGCCATACCACCCTGAAAACGCCTGATCTCGTCCGATCTCGGAAGCTAAGCAGGGGCGGGCCTGGTTAGTACTTGGATGGGAGACCGCCTGGGAATACCAGGTGCTGTAAGCTTTTTATGGTTTCTGCTCTTGCCTGACAGCAGAGGGCGCTGTTTGACACTTTTTGCTGGAGTCTAGTTTGGCCTGCGTCGCCTTCAAATAGGATCTTTTCAGTCGCCCTTGCAGCTTACGGCCATACTACCCTGAAAACGCCCGATCTCGTCCGATCTCGGAAGCTAAGCAGGGGCGGTCCTGGTTAGTACTTGGATGGGAGACCGCCTGGGATTACCAGGTGCTGTAAGCTTTTTATGGTTTCTGCTCTTGCCTGACAGCAGAGGGCGCTGTTTGACACTTTTTGCTGGAGTCTAGTTTGGCCTGCGTCTTCTTCAAATAGGATCTTTTCAGTTGTCCTGGCAGCTTACGGCCATACTACCCTGAAAACGCCCGATCTCGGAAGCTAAGCAGGGGCGGGCCTGGTTAGTACTTGGATGGGAGACCGCCTGTGAATACCAGGTGCTGTAAGCTTTTTATGGTTTCTGCTCTTGCCTGACAGCAGAGGGCGCTGTTTGACACTTTTTGCTGTAGTCTAGTTTGGCCTGCGTCACTTTCAAATAGGATCTTTTCAGTTGACCTGGCAGCTTAGGCCATACTACCCTGAAAACGCCCGATCTCGTACGATCTCGGAAGCTAAGCAGGGCCGGGCCTGGTTAGTACTTGGATGGGAGACCGCCTGTGAATACCAGGTGCTGTAAGCTTTTTATGGTTTCTGCTCTTGCCTGACAGCAGAGGGCGCTGTTTGACACTTTTTGCTGTAGTCTAGTTTGGCCTGCGTCACCTTCAAATAGGATCTTTTCAGTTGACCTGGCAGCTTACGGCCATACTACCCTGAAAACGCCCGATCTCGTCCGATCTCGGAAGCTAAGCAGGGGCGGGCCTGGTTAGTACATGGATGGGAGACCGCCTGGGAATACCAGGTGCTGTAAGCTTTTTATGGTTTCTGCTCTAGGCTGACAGCAGAGGGCGCTGTTTGACATGTTTTGCTGGAGTCTAGTTTGTCCTGCGTCGCCTTCAAATAGGATCTTTTCAGTTGCCTTGGCAGCTTTTGGCCATACTACCCTGAAAACGCCTGATCTCGGAAGCTAAGCAGGGGAGGGCCTGGTTAGTACTTGGATGGGAGACCGCCTGGGAATACCAGGTGCTGTAAGCTTTTTATGGTTTTTGCTCTAGCCTGACAGCAGAGGGCGCTGTTTGACACTTTTTGCTGGATCTAGTTTGGCCTGCGTCGCCTTCAAATAAGATCTTTTCAGTTGTCCTGGCAGCTTACGGCCATACCACCCTGAAAACGCCTGATCTCGTCCGATCTCGGAAGCTAAGCAGGGGCGGGCCTGGTTAGTACTTGGAAGGGAGACCGCCTGGGAATACCAGGTGCTGTAAGCTTTTTATGGTTTCTGCTCTTGCCTGACAGCAGAGGGCGCTGTTTGACACTTTTTGCTGTAGTCTAGTTTGGCCTGCGTCACCTTCAAATAGGATCTTTTCAGTTGACCTGGCAGCTTACGGCCATACCACCCTGAAAACGCCTGATCTCGTCCGATCTCGGAAGCTAAGCAGGGGCGGGCCTGGTTAGTACTTGGATGGGAGACCGCCAGGGAATACCAGGTGCTGTAAGCTTTTTATGGTTTCTGCTCTTGCCTGACAGCAGAGGGCGCTGTTTGACACCTTTTGCTGGAGTCTAGTTTGGCCTGCGTCGCCTTCAAATAGGATCTTTTCAGTTGATGTGGCAGCTTACGGCCATACTACCCTGAAAACGCCCGATCTCGTCCGATCTCGGAAGCTAAGCAGGGGCGAGCCTGGTTAGTACTTGGATGGGAGACCGCCTGGGAATAACAGGTGCTGTAAGCTTTTCATGGTTTCTGCTCTTGCCTGACAGCAGAGGGCGCTGTTTGACATGTTTTGCTGGAGTCTAGTTTGGCCTGCGTCACCTTCAAATAGGATATTTTCAGTTGACCTGGCCGCTTACGGCCATACTACCCTGAAAACGCCCGATCTCGGAAGCTAAGCAGGGGCGGGCCTGGTTAGTACTTGGATGGGAGACCGCCTGGGAATACCAGGTGCTGTAAGCTCTTTATGGTTTCTGCTCTAGCCTGACAGCAGAGGGCGCTGTTTGACACTTTTTGCTGGATCTAGTTTGGCCTGCGTCGCCTTCAAATAAGATCTTTTCAGTTGTCCTGGCAGCTTACGGCCATACTACCCTGAAAACGCCCGATCTCGTCCGATCTCGGAAGCTAAGCAGGGGTGGGCCTGGTTAGTACTTGGATGGGAGACCGCCTGGCAATACCAGGTGCTGTAAGCCTTTTATGGTTTCTGCTCTTGCCTGACAGCAGAGGGCGCTGTTTGACACTTTTTGCTGGAGTCTAGTTTGGCCTGCGTCGCCTTCAAATAGGATCTTTTCATTTGCCCTGGCAGCTTACGGCCATACTACCCTGAAAACGCCCGATCTCGTCCGATCTCGGAAGCTAAGCAGGGGCGGGCCTGGTTAGTACTTGAATGGGAGACCGCCTGGGAATACCAGGTGCTGTAAGCTTTTTATGGTTTCTGCTCTTGCCTAACAGCAGAGGGCGCTGTTTGACACTTTTTGATGGATCTAGTTTGGCCTGCGTCGCCTTCAAATAGGATCTTTTCAGTTGATGTGGCAGCTTACGGCCATATTACCCTGAAAAGGCCCGATCTCGTCCGATCTCGGAAGCTAAGCAGGGGCGGGCCTGGTTAGTACTTGGATGGGAGACCGCCTGGGAATACCAGGTGCTGTAAGCTTTTTATGGTTTCTGCTCTAGCCTGACAGCAGAGGGCGCTGTTTGACACTTTTTGCTGGATCTAGTTTGGCCTGCGTCGCCTTCAAATAAGATCTTTTCAGTTGTCCTGGCAGCTTACGGCCATACCACCCTGAAAACGCCTGATCTCGTCCGATCTCGGAAGCTAAGCAGGGGCGGGCCTGGTTAGTACTTGGATGGGAGACCGCCTGGGAATACCAGGTGCTGTAAGCTTTTTATGGTTTCTGCTCTTGCCTGACAGCAGAGGGCGCTGTTTGACACTTTTTGCTGGAGTCTAGTTTGGCCTGCGTCGCCTTCAAATAGGATCTTTTCAGTCGCCCTTGCAGCTTACGGCCATACTACCCTGAAAACGCCCGATCTCGTCCGATCTCGGAAGCTAAGCAGGGGCGGTCCTGGTTAGTACTTGGATGGGAGACCGCCTGGGATTACCAGGTGCTGTAAGCTTTTTATGGTTTCTGCTCTTGCCTGACAGCAGAGGGCGCTGTTTGACACTTTTTGCTGGAGTCTAGTTTGGCCTGCGTCTTCTTCAAATAGGATCTTTTCAGTTGATGTGGCAGCTTACGGCCATACTACCCTGAAAACGCCCGATCTCGGAAGCTAAGCAGGGGCGGGCCTGGTTAGTACTTGGATGGGAGACCGCCTGTGAATACCAGGTGCTGTAAGCTTTTTATGGTTTCTGCTCTTGCCTGACAGCAGAGGGCGCTGTTTGACACTTTTTGCTGTAGTCTAGTTTGGCCTGCGTCACTTTCAAATAGGATCTTTTCAGTTGACCTGGCAGCTTAGGCCATACTACCCTGAAAACGCCCGATCTCGTACGATCTCGGAAGCTAAGCAGGGCCGGGCCTGGTTAGTACTTGGATGGGAGACCGCCTGTGAATACCAGGTGCTGTAAGCTTTTTATGGTTTCTGCTCTTGCCTGACAGCAGAGGGCGCTGTTTGACACTTTTTGCTGTAGTCTAGTTTGGCCTGCGTCACCTTCAAATAGGATCTTTTCAGTTGACCTGGCAGCTTACGGCCATACTACCCTGAAAACGCCCGATCTCGTCCGATCTCGGAAGCTAAGCAGGGGCGGGCCTGGTTAGTACTTGGATGGGAGACCGCCTGGGAATACCAGGTGCTGTAAGCTTTTTATGGTTTCTGCTCTAGCCTGACAGCAGAGGGCGCTGTTTGACATGTTTTGCTGGAGTCTAGTTTGTCCTGCGTCGCCTTCAAATAGGATCTTTTCAGTTGCCTTGGCAGCTTTTGGCCATACTACCCTGAAAACGCCTGATCTCGGAAGCTAAGCAGGGGAGGGCCTGGTTAGTACTTGGATGGGAGACCGCCTGGGAATACCAGGTGCTGTAAGCTTTTTATGGTTTTTGCTCTAGCCTGACAGCAGAGGGCGCTGTTTGACACTTTTTGCTGGATCTAGTTTGGCCTGCGTCGCCTTCAAATAAGATCTTTTCAGTTGTCCTGGCAGCTTACGGCCATACCACCCTGAAAACGCCTGATCTCGTCCGATCTCGGAAGCTAAGCAGGGGCGGGCCTGGTTAGTACTTGGATGGGAGACCGCCTGGGAATACCAGGTGCTGTAAGCTTTTTATGGTTTCTGCTCTTGCCTGACAGCAGAGGGCGCTGTTTGACACCTTTTGCTGGAGTCTAGTTTGGCCTGCGTCGCCTTCAAATAGGATCTTTTCAGTTGATGTGGCAGCTTACGGCCATACTACCCTGAAAACGCCCGATCTCGTCCGATCTCGGAAGCTAAGCAGGGGCGAGCCTGGTTAGTACTTGGATGGGAGACCGCCTGGGAATAACAGGTGCTGTAAGCTTTTCATGGTTTCTGCTCTTGCCTGACAGCAGAGGGCGCTGTTTGACATGTTTTGCTGGAGTCTAGTTTGGCCTGCGTCACCTTCAAATAGGATATTTTCAGTTGACCTGGCCGCTTACGGCCATACTACCCTGAAAACGCCCGATCTCGGAAGCTAAGCAGGGGCGGGCCTGGTTAGTACTTGGATGGGAGACCGCCTGGGAATACCAGGTGCTGTAAGCTCTTTATGGTTTCTGCTCTAGCCTGACAGCAGAGGGCGCTGTTTGACACTTTTTGCTGGATCTAGTTTGGCCTGCGTCACCTTCAAATAAGATCTTTTCAGTTGTCCTGGCAGCTTACGGCCATACTACCCTGAAAACGCCCGATCTCGTCCGATCTCGGAAGCTAAGCAGGGGTGGGCCTAGTTAGTACTTGGATGGGAGACCGCCTGGCAATACCAGGTGCTGTAAGCCTTTTATGGTTTCTGCTCTTGCCTGACAGCAGAGGGCGCTGTTTGACACTTTTTGCTGGAGTCTAGTTTGGCCTGCGTCGCCTTCAAATAGGATCTTTTCATTTGCCCTGGCAGCTTACGGCCATACTACCCTGAAAACGCCCGATCTCGTCCGATCTCGGAAGCTAAGCAGGGGCGGGCCTGGTTAGTACTTGGATGGGAGACCACCTGGGAATACCAGGTGCTGTACGCTTTTTATGGTTTCTGCTCTTGCCTGACAGCAGAGGGCGCTGTTTGACACTTTTTGCTGGAGTCTAGTTTGTCCTGCGTCGCCTTCAAATAGGATCTTTTCAGTTGCCTTGGCAGCTTTTGGCCATACTACCCTGAAAACGCCCGATCTCGGAAGCTAAGCAGGGGCGGGCCTGGTTATACTTGGATGGGAGACCGCCTGGGAATACCAGGTGCTGTAAGCTTTTTATGGTTTCTGCTCTTGCCTGACAGCAGAGGGCGCTGTTTGACATGTTTTGCTGGAGTCTAGTTTGGCCTGCGTCACCTTCAAATAGGATTTTTTCAGTTGACCTGGCAGCTTACGGCCATACTACCTTGAAAACGCCCGATCTCGTCCGATCTCGGAAGCTAAGCACGGGCGGGCCTGGTTAGTACTTGAATGGGAGACCGCCTGGGAATACCAGGTGCTGTAAGCTTTTTATGGTTTCTGCTCTTGCCTAACAGCAGAGGGCGCTGTTTGACACTTTTTGCTGGAGTCTAGTTTGGCCTGCGTCGCCTTCAAATAAGATCTTTTCAGTTGACCTGGCAGCTTACGGCCATACTACCCTGAAAACGCCCGATCTCGTCCGATCTCGGAAGCTAAGCAGGGGCGGGCCTGGTTAGTACTTGGATGGGAGACCGCCTGGGAATACCAGGTGCTGTAAGCTTTTTATGGTTTCTGCTCTTGCCTGACAGCAGAGGGCGCTGTTTGACACTTTTTGCTGGAGTCTAGTTTGGCCTGCGTCGCCTTCAAATAGGATCTTTTCAGTTGTCCTGGCAGCTTACGGCCATACTACCCTGAAAACGCCCGATCTCTTCCGATCTCAGAAGCTAAGCAGGGGCGGGCCTGGTTAGTACTTGGATGGGAGACCGCCTGGGAATACCAGGTGCTGTAAGCTTTTTATGGTTTCTGCTCTTGCCTGACAGCAGAGGGCGCTATTTGACACTTTTTGCTGGCTCTAGTTTGGCCTGCGTCGCCTTCAAATAGGATCTTTTCAGTTGATGTGGCAGCTTACGGCCATACTACCCTGAAAACGCCCGATCTCGTCCGATCTCGGAAGCTAAGCAGGGGCGGGCCTGGTTAGTACTTGGATGGGAGACCGCCTGGGAATACCAGGTGCTGTAAGCTTTTTATGGTTTCTGCTCTTGCCTGACAGCAGAGGGCGCTGTTTGACACTTTTTGCTGGAGTCTAGTTTGGCCTGCGTCGCCTTCAAATAGGATCTTTACAGTTGCCCTGGCAGCTTACGGCCACACTACCCTGAAAACGCCTGATCTCGGAAGCTAAGCAGGGGAGGGCCTGGTTAGTACTTGGATGGGAGACCGCCTGGGAATACCAGGTGCTGTAAGCTTTTTATGGTTTCTGCTCTAGCCTGACAGCAGAGGGCGCTGTTTGACACTTTTTGCTGGATCTAGTTTGGCCTGCGTCTTCTTCAAATAGGATCTTTTCAGTTGCCCTGGCAGCTTACGGCCATACTACCCTGAAAACGCCCGATCTCGTCCGATCTCGGAAGCTAAGCAGGGGCGGGCCTGGTTAGTACTTGGATGGGAGACCGCCTGGGAATACCAGGTGCTGTAAGCTTTTTATGGTTTCTGCTCTAGCCTGACAGCAGAGGGCGCTGTTTGACACTTTTTGCTGGATCTAGTTTGGCCTGCGTCGCCTTCAAATAAGATCTTTTCAGTTGTCCTGGCAGCTTACGGCCATACCACCCTGAAAACGCCTGATCTCGTCCGATCTCGGAAGCTAAGCAGGGGCGGGCCTGGTTAGTACTTGGATGGGAGACCGCCTGGGAATACCAGGTGCTGTAAGCTTTTTATGGTTTCTGCTCTTTCCTGACAGCAGAGGGCGCTGTTTGACACTTTTTGCTGGAGTCTAGTTTGGCCTGCGTCGCCTTCAAATAGGATCTTTTCAGTCGCCCTTGCAGCTTACGGCCATACTACCCTGAAAACGCCCGATCTCGTCCGATCTCGGAAGCTAAGCAGGGGCGGTCCTGGTTAGTACTTGGATGGGAGACCGCCTGGGATTACCAGGTGCTGTAAGCTTTTTATGGTTTCTGCTCTTGCCTGACAGCAGAGGGCGCTGTTTGACACTTTTTGCTGGAGTCTAGTTTGGCCTGCGTCTTCTTCAAATAGGATCTTTTCAGTTGTCCTGGCAGCTTACGGCCATACTACCCTGAAAACGCCCGATCTCGGAAGCTAAGCAGGGGCGGGCCTGGTTAGTACTTGGATGGGAGACCGCCTGTGAATACCAGGTGCTGTAAGCTTTTTATGGTTTCTGCTCTTGCCTGACAGCAGAGGGCGCTGTTTGACACTTTTTGCTGTAGTCTAGTTTGGCCTGCGTCACTTTCAAATAGGATCTTTTCAGTTGACCTGGCAGCTTAGGCCATACTACCCTGAAAACGCCCGATCTCGTACGATCTCGGAAGCTAAGCAGGGCCGGGCCTGGTTAGTACTTGGATGGGAGACCGCCTGTGAATACCAGGTGCTGTAAGCTTTTTATGGTTTCTGCTCTTGCCTGACAGCAGAGGGCGCTGTTTGACACTTTTTGCTGTAGTCTAGTTTGGCCTGCGTCACCTTCAAATAGGATCTTTTCAGTTGACCTGGCAGCTTACGGCCATACTACCCTGAAAACGCCCGATCTCGTCCGATCTCGGAAGCTAAGCAGGGGCGGGCCTGGTTAGTACTTGGATGGGAGACCGCCTGGGAATACCAGGTGCTGTAAGCTTTTTATGGTTTCTGCTCTAGCCTGACAGCAGAGGGCGCTGTTTGACATGTTTTGCTGGAGTCTAGTTTGTCCTGCGTCGCCTTCAAATAGGATCTTTTCAGTTGCCTTGGCAGCTTTTGGCCATACTACCCTGAAAACGCCTGATCTCGGAAGCTAAGCAGGGGAGGGCCTGGTTAGTACTTGGATGGGAGACCGCCTGGGAATACCAGGTGCTGTAAGCTTTTTATGGTTTTTGCTCTAGCCTGACAGCAGAGGGCGCTGTTTGACACTTTTTGCTGGATCTAGTTTGGCCTGCGTCGCCTTCAAATAAGATCTTTTCAGTTGTCCTGGCAGCTTACGGCCATACCACCCTGAAAACGCCTGATCTCGTCCGATCTCGGAAGCTAAGCAGGGGCGGGCCTGGTTAGTACTTGGATGGGAGACCGCCTGGGAATACCAGGTGCTGTAAGCTTTTTATGGTTTCTGCTCTTGCCTGACAGCAGAGGGCGCTGTTTGACACCTTTTGCTGGAGTCTAGTTTGGCCTGCGTCGCCTTCAAATAGGATCTTTTCAGTTGATGTGGCAGCTTACGGCCATACTACCCTGGAAACGCCCGATCTCGTCCGATCTCGGAAGCTAAGCAGGGGCGAGCCTGGTTAGTACTTGGATGAGAGACCGCCTGGGAATACCAGGTGCTGTAAGCTTTTCATGGTTTCTGCTCTTGCCTGACAGCAGAGGGCGCTGTTTGACATGTTTTGCTGGAGTCTAGTTTGGCCTGCGTCACCTTCAAATAGGATATTTTCAGTTGACCTGGCCGCTTACGGCCATACTACCCTGAAAACGCCCGATCTCGGAAGCTAAGCAGGGGCGGGCCTGGTTAGTACTTGGATGGGAGACCGCCTGGGAATACCAGGTGCTGTAAGCTCTTTATGGTTTCTGCTCTAGCCTGACAGCAGAGGGCGCTGTTTGACACTTTTTGCTGGATCTAGTTTGGCCTGCGTCGCCTTCAAATAAGATCTTTTCAGTTGTCCTGGCAGCTTACGGCCATACTACCCTGAAAACGCCCGATCTCGTCCGATCTCGGAAGCTAAGCAGGGGTGGGCCTGGTTAGTACTTGGATGGGAGACCGTCTGGCAATACCAGGTGCTGTAAGCCTTTTATGGTTTCTGCTCTTGCCTGACAGCAGAGGGCGCTGTTTGACACTTTTTGCTGGAGTCTAGTTTGGCCTGCGTCGCCTTCAAATAGGATCTTTTCATTTGCCCTGGCAGCTTACGGCCATACTACCCTGAAAACGCCCGATCTCGTCCGATCTCGGAAGCTAAGCAGGGGCGGGCCTGGTTAGTACTTGGATGGGAGACCACCTGGGAATACCAGGTGCTGTACGCTTTTTATGGTTTCTGCTCTTGCCTGACAGCAGAGGGCGCTGTTTGACACTTTTTGCTGGAGTCTAGTTTGTCCTGCGTCGCCTTCAAATAGGATCTTTTCAGTTGCCTTGGCAGCTTTTGGCCATACTACCCTGAAAACGCCCGATCTCGGAAGCTAAGCAGGGGCGGGCCTGGTTATACTTGGATGGGAGACCGCCTGGGAATACCAGGTGCTGTAAGCTTTTTATGGTTTCTGCTCTTGCCTGACAGCAGAGGGCGCTGTTTGACATGTTTTGCTGGAGTCTAGTTTGGCCTGCGTCACCTTCAAATAGGATTTTTTCAGTTGACCTGGCAGCTTACGGCCATACTACCTTGAAAACGCCCGATCTCATCCGATCTCGGAAGCTAAGCACGGGCGGGCCTGGTTAGTACTTGAATGGGAGACCGCCTGGGAATACCAGGTGCTGTAAGCTTTTTATGGTTTCTGCTCTTGCCTAACAGCAGAGGGCGCTGTTTGACACTTTTTGCTGGAGTCTAGTTTGGCCTGCGTCGCCTTCAAATAAGATCTTTTCAGTTGACCTGGCAGCTTACGGCCATACTACCCTGAAAACGCCCGATCTCGTCCGATCTCGGAAGCTAAGCAGGGGCGGGCCTGGTTAGTACTTGGATGGGAGACCGCCTGGGAATACCAGGTGCTGTAAGCTTTTTATGGTTTCTGCTCTTGCCTGACAGCAGAGGGCGCTGTTTGACACTTTTTGCTGGAGTCTAGTTTGGCCTGCGTCGCCTTCAAATAGGATCTTTTCAGTTGGCCTGGCAGCTTACGGCCATACTACCCTGAAAACGCCCGATCTCTTCCGATCTCAGAAGCTAAGCAGGGGCGGGCCTGGTTAGTACTTGGATGGGAGACCGCCTGGGAATACCAGGTGCTGTAAGCTTTTTATGGTTTCTGCTCTTGCCTGACAGCAGAGGGCGCTATTTGACACTTTTTGCTGGCTCTAGTTTGGCCTGCGTCGCCTTCAAATAGGATCTTTTCAGTTGATGTGGCAGCTTACGGCCATACTACCCTGAAAACGCCCGATCTCGTCCGATCTCGGAAGCTAAGCAGGGGCGGGCCTGGTTAGTACTTGGATGGGAGACCGCCTGGGAATACCAGGTGCTGTAAGCTTTTTATGGTTTCTGCTCTTGCCTGACAGCAGAGGGCGCTGTTTGACACTTTTTGCTGGAGTCTAGTTTGGCCTGCGTCGCCTTCAAATAGGATCTTTACAGTTGCCCTGGCAGCTTACGGCCACACTACCCTGAAAACGCCTGATCTCGGAAGCTAAGCAGGGGAGGGCCTGGTTAGTACTTGGATGGGAGACCGCCTGGGAATACCAGGTGCTGTAAGCTTTTTATGGTTTCTGCTCTAGCCTGACAGCAGAGGGCGCTGTTTGACACTTTTTGCTGGATCTAGTTTGGCCTGCGTCTTCTTCAAATAGGATCTTTTCAGTTGCCCTGGCAGCTTACGGCCATACTACCCTGAAAACGCCTGATCTCGTCCGATCTCGGAAGCTAAGCAGGGGCGGGCCTGGTTAGTACTTGGATGGGAGACCGCCTGGGAATACCAGGTGCTGTAAGCTTTTTTTGGTTTCTGCTCTTGCCTGACAGCAGAGGGCGCTGTTTGTCACTTTTTGCTGGAGTCTAGTTTGGCCTGCGTCGCCTTCAAATAGGATCTTTTCAGTTGATGTGGCAGCTTACGGCCATATTACCCTGAAAAGGCCCGATCTCGTCCGATCTCGGAAGCTAAGCAGGGGCGGGCCTGGTTAGTACTTGGATGGGAGACCGCCTGGGAATACCAGGTGCTGTAAGCTTTTTATGGTTTCTGCTCTAGCCTGACAGCAGAGGGCGCTGTTTGACACTTTTTGCTGGATCTAGTTTGGCCTGCGTCGCCTTCAAATAAGATCTTTTCAGTTGTCCTGGCAGCTTACGGCCATACCACCCTGAAAACGCCTGATCTCGTCCGATCTCGGAAGCTAAGCAGGGGCGGGCCTGGTTAGTACTTGGATGGGAGACCGCCTGGGAATACCAGGTGCTGTAAGCTTTTTATGGTTTCTGCTCTTGCCTGACAGCAGAGGGCGCTGTTTGACACTTTTTGCTGGAGTCTAGTTTGGCCTGCGTCGCCTTCAAATAGGATCTTTTCAGTCGCCCTTGCAGCTTACGGCCATACTACCCTGAAAACGCCCGATCTCGTCCGATCTCGGAAGCTAAGCAGGGGCGGTCCTGGTTAGTACTTGGATGGGAGACCGCCTGGGATTACCAGGTGCTGTAAGCTTTTTATGGTTTCTGCTCTTGCCTGACAGCAGAGGGCGCTGTTTGACACTTTTTGCTGGAGTCTAGTTTGGCCTGCGTCTTCTTCAAATAGGATCTTTTCAGTTGTCCTGGCAGCTTACGGCCATACTACCCTGAAAACGCCCGATCTCGGAAGCTAAGCAGGGGCGGGCCTGGTTAGTACTTGGATGGGAGACCGCCTGTGAATACCAGGTGCTGTAAGCTTTTTATGGTTTCTGCTCTTGCCTGACAGCAGAGGGCGCTGTTTGACACTTTTTGCTGTAGTCTAGTTTGGCCTGCGTCACTTTCAAATAGGATCTTTTCAGTTGACCTGGCAGCTTAGGCCATACTACCCTGAAAACGCCCGATCTCGTACGATCTCGGAAGCTAAGCAGGGCCGGGCCTGGTTAGTACTTGGATGGGAGACCGCCTGTGAATACCAGGTGCTGTAAGCTTTTTATGGTTTCTGCTCTTGCCTGACAGCAGAGGGCGCTGTTTGACACTTTTTGCTGTAGTCTAGTTTGGCCTGCGTCACCTTCAAATAGGATCTTTTCAGTTGACCTGGCAGCTTACGGCCATACTACCCTGAAAACGCCCGATCTCGTCCGATCTCGGAAGCTAAGCAGGGGCGGGCCTGGTTAGTACATGGATGGGAGACCGCCTGGGAATACCAGGTGCTGTAAGCTTTTTATGGTTTCTGCTCTAGGCTGACAGCAGAGGGCGCTGTTTGACATGTTTTGCTGGAGTCTAGTTTGTCCTGCGTCGCCTTCAAATAGGATCTTTTCAGTTGCCTTGGCAGCTTTTGGCCATACTACCCTGAAAACGCCTGATCTCGGAAGCTAAGCAGGGGAGGGCCTGGTTAGTACTTGGATGGGAGACCGCCTGGGAATACCAGGTGCTGTAAGCTTTTTATGGTTTTTGCTCTAGCCTGACAGCAGAGGGCGCTGTTTGACACTTTTTGCTGGATCTAGTTTGGCCTGCGTCGCCTTCAAATAAGATCTTTTCAGTTGTCCTGGCAGCTTACGGCCATACCACCCTGAAAACGCCTGATCTCGTCCGATCTCGGAAGCTAAGCAGGGGCGGGCCTGGTTAGTACTTGGAAGGGAGACCGCCTGGGAATACCAGGTGCTGTAAGCTTTTTATGGTTTCTGCTCTTGCCTGACAGCAGAGGGCGCTGTTTGACACCTTTTGCTGGAGTCTAGTTTGGCCTGCGTCGCCTTCAAATAGGATCTTTTCAGTTGATGTGGCAGCATACGGCCATACTACCCTGGAAACGCCCGATCTCGTCCGATCTCGGAAGCTAAGCAGGGGCGAGCCTGGTTAGTACTTGGATGAGAGACCGCCTGGGAATACCAGGTGCTGTAAGCTTTTCATGGTTTCTGCTCTTGCCTGACAGCAGAGGGCGCTGTTTGACATGTTTTGCTGGAGTCTAGTTTGGCCTGCGTCACCTTCAAATAGGATATTTTCAGTTGACCTGGCCGCTTACGGCCATACTACCCTGAAAACGCCCGATCTCGGAAGCTAAGCAGGGGCGGGCCTGGTTAGTACTTGGATGGGAGACCGCCTGGGAATACCAGGTGCTGTAAGCTCTTTATGGTTTCTGCTCTAGCCTGACAGCAGAGGGCGCTGTTTGACACTTTTTGCTGGATCTAGTTTGGCCTGCGTCGCCTTCAAATAAGATCTTTTCAGTTGTCCTGGCAGCTTACGGCCATACTACCCTGAAAACGCCCGATCTCGTCCGATCTCGGAAGCTAAGCAGGGGTGGGCCTGGTTAGTACTTGGATGGGAGACCGTCTGGCAATACCAGGTGCTGTAAGCCTTTTATGGTTTCTGCTCTTGCCTGACAGCAGAGGGCGCTGTTTGACACTTTTTGCTGGAGTCTAGTTTGGCCTGCGTCGCCTTCAAATAGGATCTTTTCATTTGCCCTGGCAGCTTACGGCCATACTACCCTGAAAACGCCCGATCTCGTCCGATCTCGGAAGCTAAGCAGGGGCGGGCCTGGTTAGTACTTGGATGGGAGACCACCTGGGAATACCAGGTGCTGTACGCTTTTTATGGTTTCTGCTCTTGCCTGACAGCAGAGGGCGCTGTTTGACACTTTTTGCTGGAGTCTAGTTTGTCCTGCGTCGCCTTCAAATAGGATCTTTTCAGTTGCCTTGGCAGCTTTTGGCCATACTACCCTGAAAACGCCCGATCTCGGAAGCTAAGCAGGGGCGGGCCTGGTTATACTTGGATGGGAGACCGCCTGGGAATACCAGGTGCTGTAAGCTTTTTATGGTTTCTGCTCTTGCCTGACAGCAGAGGGCGCTGTTTGACATGTTTTGCTGGAGTCTAGTTTGGCCTGCGTCACCTTCAAATAGGATTTTTTCAGTTGACCTGGCAGCTTACGGCCATACTACCTTGAAAACGCCCGATCTCGTCCGATCTCGGAAGCTAAGCACGGGCGGGCCTGGTTAGTACTTGAATGGGAGACCGCCTGGGAATACCAGGTGCTGTAAGCTTTTTATGGTTTCTGCTCTTGCCTAACAGCAGAGGGCGCTGTTTGACACTTTTTGCTGGAGTCTAGTTTGGCCTGCGTCGCCTTCAAATAGGATCTTTTCAGTTGCCCTGGCAGCTTACGGCCATACTACCCTGAAAACGCCCGGTCTCGTCCGATCTCGGAAGCTAAGCAGGGGCGGGCCTGGTTAGGACTTGGATGGGAGACCGCCTGGGAATACCAGGTGCTGTAAGCTTTTTATGGTTTCTGCTCTTGCCTGACAGCAGAGGGCGCTGTTTGACACTTTTTGCTGGAGTCTAGTTTGGCCTGCGTCTTCTTCAAATAGGATCTTTTCAGTTGACCTGGCAGCTTATGGCCATACTACCCTGAAAACGCCCGATCTCGTCCGATCTAGGAAGCTAAGCAGGGGTGGGCCTGGTTAGTACTTGGATGGGAGACCGCCTGGGAATACCAGGTGCTGTAAGCTTTTTATGGTTTCTGCTCTAGCCTGACAGCAGAGGGCGCTGTTTGACACTTTTTGCTGGATCTAGTTTGGCCTGCGTCGCCTTCAAATAAGATCTTTTCAGTTGTCCTGGCAGCTTACGGCCATACTACCCTGAAAACGCCCGATCTCGTCCGATCTCGGAAGCTAAGCAGGGGCGGGCCTGGTTAGTACTTGGATGGGAGACCGCCTGGGAATACCAGGTGCTGTAAGCTTTTTATGGTTTCTGCTCTTGCCTGACAGCAGAGGGCGCTGTTTGACACTTTTTGCTGGAGTCTAGTTTGGCCTCCGTCGCCTTCAAATAGGATCTTTTCAGTTGACCTGGCAGCTTACGGCCATACTACCCTGAAAACGCCCGATCTCTTCCGATCTCAGAAGCTAAGCAGGGGCGGGCCTGGTTAGTACTTGGATGGGAGACCGCCTGGGAATACCAGGTGCTGTAAGCTTTTTATGGTTTCTGCTCTTGCCTGACAGCAGAGGGCGCTATTTGACACTTTTTGCTGGCTCTAGTTTGGCCTGCGTCGCCTTCAAATAGGATCTTTTCAGTTGATGTGGCAGCTTACGGCCATACTACCCTGAAAACGCCCGATCTCGTCCGATCTCGGAAGCTAAGCAGGGGCGGGCCTGGTTAGTACTTGGATGGGAGACCGCCTGGGAATACCAGGTGCTGTAAGCTTTTTATGGTTTCTGCTCTTGCCTGACAGCAGAGGGCGCTGTTTGACACTTTTTGCTGGAGTCTAGTTTGGCCTGCGTCGCCTTCAAATAGGATCTTTACAGTTGCCCTGGCAGCTTACGGCCACACTACCCTGAAAACGCCTGATCTCGGAAGCTAAGCAGGGGAGGGCCTGGTTAGTACTTGGATGGGAGACCGCCTGGGAATACCAGGTGCTGTAAGCTTTTTATGGTTTCTGCTCTAGCCTGACAGCAGAGGGCGCTGTTTGACACTTTTTGCTGGATCTAGTTTGGCCTGCGTCGCCTTCAAATAAGATCTTTTCAGTTGTCCTGGCAGCTTACGGCCATACCACCCTGAAAACGCCTGATCTCGTCCGATCTCGGAAGCTAAGCAGGGGCGGGCCTGGTTAGTACTTGGATGGGAGACCGCCTGTGAATACCAGGTGCTGTAAGCTTTTTATGGTTTCTGCTCTTGCCTGACAGCAGAGGGCGCTGTTTGACACTTTTTGCTGTAGTCTAGTTTGGCCTGCGTCACTTTCAAATAGGATCTTTTCAGTTGACCTGGCAGCTTAGGCCATACTACCCTGAAAACGCCCGATCTCGTACGATCTCGGAAGCTAAGCAGGGCCGGGCCTGGTTAGTACTTGGATGGGAGACCGCCTGTGAATACCAGGTGCTGTAAGCTTTTTATGGTTTCTGCTCTTGCCTGACAGCAGAGGGCGCTGTTTGACACTTTTTGCTGTAGTCTAGTTTGGCCTGCGTCACATTCAAATAGGATCTTTTCAGTTGACCTGGCAGCTTACGGCCATACTACCCTGAAAACGCCCGATCTCGTCCGATCTCGGAAGCTAAGCAGGGGCGGGCCTGGTTAGTACTTGGATGGGAGACCGCCTGGGAATACCAGGTGCTGTAAGCTTTTTATGGTTTCTGCTCTAGCCTGACAGCAGAGGGCGCTGTTTGACATGTTTTGCTGGAGTCTAGTTTGTCCTGCGTCGCCTTCAAATAGGATCTTTTCAGTTGCCTTGGCAGCTTTTGGCCATACTACCCTGAAAACGCCTGATCTCGGAAGCTAAGCAGGGGAGGGCCTGGTTAGTACTTGGATGGGAGACCGCCTGGGAATACCAGGTGCTGTAAGCTTTTTATGGTTTTTGCTCTAGCCTGACAGCAGAGGGCGCTGTTTGACACTTTTTGCTGGATCTAGTTTGGCCTGCGTCGCCTTCAAATAAGATCTTTTCAGTTGTCCTGGCAGCTTACGGCCATACCACCCTGAAAACGCCTGATCTCGTCCGATCTCGGAAGCTAAGCAGGGGCGGGCCTGGTTAGTACTTGGATGGGAGACCGCCTGGGAATACCAGGTGCTGTAAGCTTTTTATGGTTTCTGCTCTTGCCTGACAGCAGAGGGCGCTGTTTGACACCTTTTGCTGGAGTCTAGTTTGGCCTGCGTCGCCTTCAAATAGGATCTTTTCAGTTCATGTGGCAGCTTACGGCCATACTACCCTGAAAACGCCCGATCTCGTCCGATCTCGGAAGCTAAGCAGGGGCGAGCCTGGTTAGTACTTGGATGGGAGACCGCCTGGGAATACCAGGTGCTGTAAGCTTTTCATGGTTTCTGCTCTTGCCTGACAGCAGAGGGCGCTGTTTGACATGTTTTGCTGGAGTCTAGTTTGGCCTGCGTCACCTTCAAATAGGATATTTTCAGTTGACCTGGCCCCTTACGGCCATACTACCCTGAAAACGCCCGATCTCGGAAGCTAAGCAGGGGCGGGCCTGGTTAGTACTTGGATGGGAGACCGCCTGGGAATACCAGGTGCTGTAAGCTCTTTATGGTTTCTGCTCTAGCCTGACAGCAGAGGGCGCTGTTTGACACTTTTTGCTGGATCTAGTTTGGCCTGCGTCGCCTTCAAATAAGATCTTTTCAGTTGTCCTGGCAGCTTACGGCCATACTACCCTGAAAACGCCCGATCTCGTCCGATCTCGGAAGCTAAGCAGGGGTGGGCCTGGTTAGTACTTGGATGGGAGACCGCCTGGCAATACCAGGTGCTGTAAGCCTTTTATGGTTTCTGCTCCTGCCTGACAGCAGAGGGCGCTGTTTGACACTTTTTGCTGGAGTCTAGTTTGGCCTGCGTCGCCTTCAAATAGGATCTTTTCATTTGCCCTGGCAGCTTACGGCCATACTACCCTGAAAACGCCCGATCTCGTCCGATCTCGGAAGCTAAGCAGGGGTGGGCCTGGTTAGTACTTGGATGGGAGACCACCTGGGAATACCAGGTGCTGTACGCTTTTTATGGTTTCTGCTCTTGCCTGACAGCAGAGGGCGCTGTTTGACACTTTTTGCTGGAGTCTAGTTTGTCCTGCGTCGCCTTCAAATAGGATCTTTTCAGTTGCCCTGGCAGCTTACGGCCATACTACCCTGAAAACGCCCGGTCTCGTCCGATCTCGGAAGCTAAGCAGGGGCGGGCCTGGTTAGTACTTGGATGGGAGACCGCCTGGGAATACCAGGTGCTGTAAGCTTTTTATGGTTTCTGCTCTTGCCTGACAGCAGAGGGCGCTGTTTGACACTTTTTGCTGGAGTCTAGTTTGGCCTGCGTCTTCTTCAAATAGGATCTTTTCAGTTGACCTGGCAGCTTATGGCCATACTACCCTGAAAACGCCCGATCTCGTCCGATCTCGGAAGCTAAGCAGGGGTGGGCCTGGTTAGTACTTGGATGGGAGACCGCCTGGGAATACCAGGTGCTGTAAGCTTTTTATGGTTTCTGCTCTAGCCTGACAGCAGAGGGCGCTGTTTGACACTTTTTGCTGGATCTAGTTTGGCCTGCGTCGCCTTCAAATAAGATCTTTTCAGTTGTCCTGGCAGCTTACGGCCATACTACCCTGAAAACGCCCGATCTCGGAAGCTAAGCAGGGGCGGGCCTGGTTAGTACTTGGATGGGAGACCGCCTGGGAATACCAGGTGCTGTAAGCTTTTTATGGTTTCTGCTCTTGCCTGACAGCAGAGGGCGCTGTTTGACACTTTTTGCTGGAGTCTAGTTTGGCCTGCGTCGCCTTCAAATAGGATCTTTTCAGTTGACCTGGCAGCTTACGGCCATACTACCCTGAAAACGCCCGATCTCTTCCGATCTCAGAAGCTAAGCAGGGGCGGGCCTGGTTAGTACTTGGATGGGAGACCGCCTGGGAATACCAGGTGCTGTAAGCTTTTTATGGTTTCTGCTCTTGCCTGACAGCAGAGGGCGCTATTTGACACTTTTTGCTGGCTCTAGTTTGGCCTGCGTCGCCTTCAAATAGGATCTTTTCAGTTGATGTGGCAGCTTACGGCCATACTACCCTGAAAACGCCCGATCTCGTCCGATCTCGGAAGCTAAGCAGGGGCGGGCCTGGTTAGTACTTGGATGGGAGACCGCCTGGGAATACCAGGTGCTGTAAGCTTTTTATGGTTTCTGCTCTTGCCTGACAGCAGAGGGCGCTGTTTGACACTTTTTGCTGGAGTCTAGTTTGGCCTGCGTCGCCTTCAAATAGGATCTTTACAGTTGCCCTGGCAGCTTACGGCCACACTACCCTGAAAACGCCTGATCTCGGAAGCTAAGCAGGGGAGGGCCTGGTTAGTACTTGGATGGGAGACCGCCTGGGAATACCAGGTGCTGTAAGCTTTTTATGGTTTCTGCTCTAGC
The DNA here is from genome assembly GCF_030265055.1 of Doryrhamphus excisus. NCBI lineage: Eukaryota > Metazoa > Chordata > Actinopteri > Syngnathiformes > Syngnathidae > Doryrhamphus > Doryrhamphus excisus. The sequence goes on from NW_026652243.1 coordinate 1,228,718, forward strand.
CTGACAGCAGAGGGCGCTGTTTGACACTTTTTGCTGGATCTAGTTTGGCCTGCGTCGCCTTCAAATAAGATCTTTTCAGTTGTCCTGGCAGCTTACGGCCATACCACCCTGAAAACGCCTGATCTCGTCCGATCTCGGAAGCTAAGCAGGGGCGGGCCTGGTTAGTACTTGGATGGGAGACCGCCTGTGAATACCAGGTGCTGTAAGCTTTTTATGGTTTCTGCTCTTGCCTGACAGCAGAGGGCGCTGTTTGACACTTTTTGCTGTAGTCTAGTTTGGCCTGCGTCACTTTCAAATAGGATCTTTTCAGTTGACCTGGCAGCTTAGGCCATACTACCCTGAAAACGCCCGATCTCGTACGATCTCGGAAGCTAAGCAGGGCCGGGCCTGGTTAGTACTTGGATGGGAGACCGCCTGTGAATACCAGGTGCTGTAAGCTTTTTATGGTTTCTGCTCTTGCCTGACAGCAGAGGGCGCTGTTTGACACTTTTTGCTGTAGTCTAGTTTGGCCTGCGTCACCTTCAAATAGGATCTTTTCAGTTGACCTGGCAGCTTACGGCCATACTACCCTGAAAACGCCCGATCTCGTCCGATCTCGGAAGCCAAGCAGGTGCGGGCCTGGTTAGTACTTGGATGGGAGACCGCCTGGGAATACCAGGTGCTGTAAGCTTTTTATGGTTTCTGCTCTAGCCTGACAGCAGAGGGCGCTGTTTGACATGTTTTGCTGGAGTCTAGTTTGTCCTGCGTCGCCTTCAAATAGGATCTTTTCAGTTGCCTTGGCAGCTTTTGGCCATACTACCCTGAAAACGCCTGATCTCGGAAGCTAAGCAGGGGAGGGCCTGGTTAGTACTTGGATGGGAGACCGCCTGGGAATACCAGGTGCTGTAAGCTTTTTATGGTTTTTGCTCTAGCCTGACAGCAGAGGGCGCTGTTTGACACTTTTTGCTGGATCTAGTTTGGCCTGCGTCGCCTTCAAATAAGATCTTTTCAGTTGTCCTGGCAGCTTACGGCCATACCACCCTGAAAACGCCTGATCTCGTCCGATCTCGGAAGCTAAGCAGGGGCGGGCCTGGTTAGTACTTGGATGGGAGACCGCCTGGGAATACCAGGTGCTGTAAGCTTTTTATGGTTTCTGCTCTTGCCTGACAGCAGAGGGCGCTGTTTGACACTTTTTGCTGTAGTCTAGTTTGGCCTGCGTCACTTTCAAATAGGATCTTTTCAGTTGACCTGGCAGCTTAGGCCATACTACCCTGAAAACGCCCGATCTCGTACGATCTCGGAAGCTAAGCAGGGCCGGGCCTGGTTAGTACTTGGATGGGAGACCGCCTGTGAATACCAGGTGCTGTAAGCTTTTTATGGTTTCTGCTCTTGCCTGACAGCAGAGGGCGCTGTTTGACACTTTTTGCTGTAGTCTAGTTTGGCCTGCGTCACCTTCAAATAGGATCTTTTCAGTTGACCTGGCAGCTTACGGCCATACTACCCTGAAAACGCCCGATCTCGTCCGATCTCGGAAGCTAAGCAGGGGCGGGCCTGGTTAGTACTTGGATGGGAGACCGCCTGGGAATACCAGGTGCTGTAAGCTTTTTATGGTTTCTGCTCTAGCCTGACAGCAGAGGGCGCTGTTTGACATGTTTTGCTGGAGTCTAGTTTGTCCTGCGTCGCCTTCAAATAGGATCTTTTCAGTTGCCTTGGCAGCTTTTGGCCATACTACCCTGAAAACGCCTGATCTCGGAAGCTAAGCAGGGGCGGGCCTGGTTAGTACTTGGATGGGAGACCGCCTGGGAATACCAGGTGCTGTAAGCTCTTTATGGTTTCTGCTCTAGCCTGACAGCAGAGGGCGCTGTTTGACACTTTTTGCTGGATCTAGTTTGGCCTGCGTCGCCTTCAAATAAGATCTTTTCAGTTGTCCTGGCAGCTTACGGCCATACTACCCTGAAAACGCCCGATCTCGTCCGATCTCGGAAGCTAAGCAGGGGTGGGCCTGGTTAGTACTTGGATGGGAGACCGCCTGGCAATACCAGGTGCTGTAAGCCTTTTATGGTTTCTGCTCTTGCCTGACAGCAGAGGGCGCTGTTTGACACTTTTTGCTGGAGTCTAGTTTGGCCTGCGTCGCCTTCAAATAGGATCTTTTCATTTGCCCTGGCAGCTTACGGCCATACTACCCTGAAAACGCCCGATCTCGTCCGATCTCGGAAGCTAAGCAGGGGCGGGCCTGGTTAGTACTTGGATGGGAGACCACCTGGGAATACCAGGTGCTGTACGCTTTTTATGGTTTCTGCTCTTGCCTGACAGCAGAGGGCGCTGTTTGACACTTTTTGCTGGAGTCTAGTTTGTCCTGCGTCGCCTTCAAATAGGATCTTTTCAGTTGCCTTGGCAGCTTTTGGCCATACTACCCTGAAAACGCCCGATCTCGGAAGCTAAGCAGGGGCGGGCCTGGTTATACTTGGATGGGAGACCGCCTGGGAATACCAGGTGCTGTAAGCTTTTTATGGTTTCTGCTCTTGCCTGACAGCAGAGGGCGCTGTTTGACATGTTTTGCTGGAGTCTAGTTTGGCCTGCGTCACCTTCAAATAGGATTTTTTCAGTTGACCTGGCAGCTTACGGCCATACTACCTTGAAAACGCCCGATCTCGTCCGATCTCGGAAGCTAAGCACGGGCGGGCCTGGTTAGTACTTGAATGGGAGACCGCCTGGGAATACCAGGTGCTGTAAGCTTTTTATGGTTTCTGCTCTTGCCTAACAGCAGAGGGCGCTGTTTGACACTTTTTGCTGGAGTCTAGTTTGGCCTGCGTCGCCTTCAAATAGGATCTTTTCAGTTGCCCTGGCAGCTTACGGCCATACTACCCTGAAAACGCCCGGTCTCGTCCGATCTCGGAAGCTAAGCAGGGGCGGGCCTGGTTAGTACTTGGATGGGAGACCGCCTGGGAATACCAGGTGCTGTAAGCTTTTTATGGTTTCTGCTCTTGCCTGACAGCAGAGGGCGCTGTTTGACACTTTTTGCTGGAGTCTAGTTTGGCCTGCGTCTTCTTCAAATAGGATCTTTTCAGTTGACCTGGCAGCTTATGGCCATACTACCCTGAAAACGCCCGATCTCGTCCGATCTCGGAAGCTAAGCAGGGGTGGGCCTGGTTAGTACTTGGATGGGAGACCGCCTGGGAATACCAGGTGCTGTAAGCTTTTTATGGTTTCTGCTCTAGCCTGACAGCAGAGGGCGCTGTTTGACACTTTTTGCTGGATCTAGTTTGGCCTGCGTCGCCTTCAAATAAGATCTTTTCAGTTGTCCTGGCAGCTTACGGCCATACTACCCTGAAAACGCCCGATCTCGGAAGCTAAGCAGGGGCGGGCCTGGTTAGTACTTGGATGGGAGACCGCCTGGGAATACCAGGTGCTGTAAGCTTTTTATGGTTTCTGCTCTTGCCTGACAGCAGAGGGCGCTGTTTGACACTTTTTGCTGGAGTCTAGTTTGGCCTGCGTCGCCTTCAAATAGGATCTTTTCAGTTGACCTGGCAGCTTACGGCCATACTACCCTGAAAACGCCCGATCTCTTCCGATCTCAGAAGCTAAGCAGGGGCGGGCCTGGTTAGTACTTGGATGGGAGACCGCCTGGGAATACCAGGTGCTGTAAGCTTTTTATGGTTTCTGCTCTTGCTTGACAGCAGAGGGCGCTATTTGACACTTTTTGCTGGCTCTAGTTTGGCCTGCGTCGCCTTCAAATAGGATCTTTTCAGTTGATGTGGCAGCTTACGGCCATACTACCCTGAAAACGCCCGATCTCGTCCGATCTCGGAAGCTAAGCAGGGGCGGGCCTGGTTAGTACTTGGATGGGAGACCGCCTGGGAATACCAGGTGCTGTAAGCTTTTTATGGTTTCTGCTCTTGCCTGACAGCAGAGGGCGCTGTTTGACACTTTTTGCTGGAGTCTAGTTTGGCCTGCGTCGCCTTCAAATAGGATCTTTACAGTTGCCCTGGCAGCTTACGGCCACACTACCCTGAAAACGCCTGATCTCGGAAGCTAAGCAGGGGAGGGCCTGGTTAGTACTTGGATGGGAGACCGCCTGGGAATACCAGGTGCTGTAAGCTTTTTATGGTTTCTGCTCTAGCCTGACAGCAGAGGGCGCTGTTTGACACTTTTTGCTGGATCTAGTTTGGCCTGCGTCGCCTTCAAATAAGATCTTTTCAGTTGTCCTGGCAGCTTACGGCCATACCACCCTGAAAACGCCTGATCTCGTCCGATCTCGGAAGCTAAGCAGGGGCGGGCCTGGTTAGTACTTGGATGGGAGACCGCCTGTGAATACCAGGTGCTGTAAGCTTTTTATGGTTTCTGCTCTTGCCTGACAGCAGAGGGCGCTGTTTGACACTTTTTGCTGTAGTCTAGTTTGGCCTGCGTCACTTTCAAATAGGATCTTTTCAGTTGACCTGGCAGCTTAGGCCATACTACCCTGAAAACGCCCGATCTCGTACGATCTCGGAAGCTAAGCAGGGCCGGGCCTGGTAAGTACTTGGATGGGAGACCGCCTGTGAATACCAGGTGCTGTAAGCTTTTTATGGTTTCTGCTCTTGCCTGACAGCAGAGGGCGCTGTTTGACACTTTTTGCTGTAGTCTAGTTTGGCCTGCGTCACCTTCAAATAGGATCTTTTCAGTTGACCTGGCAGCTTACGGCCATACTACCCTGAAAACGCCCGATCTCGTCCGATCTCGGAAGCTAAGCAGGGGCGGGCCTGGTTAGTACTTGGATGGGAGACCGCCTGGGAATACCAGGTGCTGTAAGCTTTTTATGGTTTCTGCTCTAGCCTGACAGCAGAGGGCGCTGTTTGACATGTTTTGCTGCAGTCTAGTTTGTCCTGCGTCGCCTTCAAATAGGATCTTTTCAGTTGCCTTGGCAGCTTTTGGCCATACTACCCTGAAAACGCCTGATCTCGGAAGCTAAGCAGGGGAGGGCCTGGTTAGTACTTGGATGGGAGACCGCCTGGGAATACCAGGTGCTGTAAGCTTTTTATGGTTTTTGCTCTAGCCTGACAGCAGAGGGCGCTGTTTGACACTTTTTGCTGGATCTAGTTTGGCCTGCGTCGCCTTCAAATAAGATCTTTTCAGTTGTCCTGGCAGCTTACGGCCATACCACCCTGAAAACGCCTGATCTCGTCCGATCTCGGAAGCTAAGCAGGGGCGGGCCTGGTTAGTACTTGGATGGGAGACCGCCTGGGAATACCAGGTGCTGTAAGCTTTTTATGGTTTCTGCTCTTGCCTGACAGCAGAGGGCGCTGTTTGACACCTTTTGCTGGAGTCTAGTTTGGCCTGCGTCACCTTCAAATAGGATCTTTTCAGTTGATGTGGCAGCTTACGGCCATACTACCCTGAAAACGCCCGATCTCGTCCGATCTCGGAAGCTAAGCAGGGGCGAGCCTGGTTAGTACTTGGATGGGAGACCGCCTGGGAATACCAGGTGCTGTAAGCTTTTCATGGTTTCTGCTCTTGCCTGACAGCAGAGGGCGCTGTTTGACATGTTTTGCTGGAGTCTAGTTTGGCCTGCGTCACCTTCAAATAGGATATTTTCAGTTGACCTGGCCGCTTACGGCCATACTACCCTGAAAACGCCCGATCTCGGAAGCTAAGCAGGGGCGGGCCTGGTTAGTACTTGGATGGGAGACCGCCTGGGAATACCAGGTGCTGTAAGCTCTTTATCATTTCTGCTCTAGCCTGACAGCAGAGGGCGCTGTTTGACACTTTTTGCTGGATCTAGTTTGGCCTGCGTCGCCTTCAAATAAGATCTTTTCAGTTGTCCTGGCCCCTTACGGCCATACTACCCTGAAAACGCCCGATCTCGTCCGATCTCGGAAGCTAAGCAGGGGTGGGCCTGGTTAGTACTTGGATGGGAGACCGCCTGGCAATACCAGGTGCTGTAAGCCTTTTATGGTTTCTGCTCCTGCCTGACAGCAGAGGGCGCTGTTTGACACTTTTTGCTGGAGTCTAGTTTGGCCTGCGTCGCCTTCAAATAGGATCTTTTCATTTGCCCTGGCAGCTTACGGCCATACTACCCTGAAAACGCCCGATCTCGTCCGATCTCGGAAGCTAAGCAGGGGTGGGCCTGGTTAGTACTTGGATGGGAGACCACCTGGGAATACCAGGTGCTGTACGCTTTTTATGGTTTCTGCTCTTGCCTGACAGCAGAGGGCGCTGTTTGACACTTTTTGCTGGAGTCTAGTTTGTCCTGCGTCGCCTTCAAATAGGATCTTTTCAGTTGCCCTGGCAGCTTACGGCCATACTACCCTGAAAACGCCCGGTCTCGTCCGATCTCGGAAGCTAAGCAGGGGCGGGCCTGGTTAGTACTTGGATGGGAGACCGCCTGGGAATACCAGGTGCTGTAAGCTTTTTATGGTTTCTGCTCTTGCCTGACAGCAGAGGGCGCTGTTTGACACTTTTTGCTGGAGTCTAGTTTGGCCTGCGTCTTCTTCAAATAGGATCTTTTCAGTTGACCTGGCAGCTTATGGCCATACTACCCTGAAAACGCCCGATCTCGTCCGATCTCGGAAGCTAAGCAGGGGTGGGCCTGGTTAGTACTTGGATGGGAGACCGCCTGGGAATACCAGGTGCTGTAAGCTTTTTATGGTTTCTGCTCTAGCCTGACAGCAGAGGGCGCTGTTTGACACTTTTTGCTGGATCTAGTTTGGCCTGCGTCGCCTTCAAATAAGATCTTTTCAGTTGTCCTGGCAGCTTACGGCCATACTACCCTGAAAACGCCCGATCTCGGAAGCTAAGCAGGGGCGGGCCTGGTTAGTACTTGGATGGGAGACCGCCTGGGAATACCAGGTGCTGTAAGCTTTTTATGGTTTCTGCTCTTGCCTGACAGCAGAGGGCGCTGTTTGACACTTTTTGCTGGAGTCTAGTTTGGCCTGCGTCGCCTTCAAATAGGATCTTTTCAGTTGACCTGGCAGCTTACGGCCATACTACCCTGAAAACGCCCGATCTCTTCCGATCTCAGAAGCTAAGCAGGGGCGGGCCTGGTTAGTACTTGGATGGGAGACCGCCTGGGAATACCAGGTGCTGTAAGCTTTTTATGGTTTCTGCTCTTGCCTGACAGCAGAGGGCGCTATTTGACACTTTTTGCTGGCTCTAGTTTGGCCTGCGTCGCCTTCAAATAGGATCTTTTCAGTTGATGTGGCAGCTTACGGCCATACTACCCTGAAAACGCCCGATCTCGTCCGATCTCGGAAGCTAAGCAGGGGCGGGCCTGGTTAGTACTTGGATGGGAGACCGCCTGGGAATACCAGGTGCTGTAAGCTTTTTATGGTTTCTGCTCTTGCCTGACAGCAGAGGGCGCTGTTTGACACTTTTTGCTGGAGTCTAGTTTGGCCTGCGTCGCCTTCAAATAGGATCTTTACAGTTGCCCTGGCAGCTTACGGCCACACTACCCTGAAAACGCCTGATCTCGGAAGCTAAGCAGGGGAGGGCCTGGTTAGTACTTGGATGGGAGACCGCCTGGGAATACCAGGTGCTGTAAGCTTTTTATGGTTTCTGCTCTAGCCTGACAGCAGAGGGCGCTGTTTGACACTTTTTGCTGGATCTAGTTTGGCCTGCGTCGCCTTCAAATAAGATCTTTTCAGTTGTCCTGGCAGCTTACGGCCATACCACCCTGAAAACGCCTGATCTCGTCCGATCTCGGAAGCTAAGCAGGGGCGGGCCTGGTTAGTACTTGGATGGGAGACCGCCTGTGAATACCAGGTGCTGTAAGCTTTTTATGGTTTCTGCTCTTGCCTGACAGCAGAGGGCGCTGTTTGACACTTTTTGCTGTAGTCTAGTTTGGCCTGCGTCACTTTCAAATAGGATCTTTTCAGTTGACCTGGCAGCTTAGGCCATACTACCCTGAAAACGCCCGATCTCGTACGATCTCGGAAGCTAAGCAGGGCCGGGCCTGGTTAGTACTTGGATGGGAGACCGCCTGTGAATACCAGGTGCTGTAAGCTTTTTATGGTTTCTGCTCTTGCCTGACAGCAGAGGGCGCTGTTTGACACTTTTTGCTGTAGTCTAGTTTGGCCTGCGTCACCTTCAAATAGGATCTTTTCAGTTGACCTGGCAGCTTACGGCCATACTACCCTGAAAACGCCCGATCTCGTCCGATCTCGGAAGCCAAGCAGGTGCGGGCCTGGTTAGTACTTGGATGGGAGACCGCCTGGGAATACCAGGTGCTGTAAGCTTTTTATGGTTTCTGCTCTAGCCTGACAGCAGAGGGCGCTGTTTGACATGTTTTGCTGGAGTCTAGTTTGTCCTGCGTCGCCTTCAAATAGGATCTTTTCAGTTGCCTTGGCAGCTTTTGGCCATACTACCCTGAAAACGCCTGATCTCGGAAGCTAAGCAGGGGAGGGCCTGGTTAGTACTTGGATGGGAGACCGCCTGGGAATACCAGGTGCTGTAAGCTTTTTATGGTTTTTGCTCTAGCCTGACAGCAGAGGGCGCTGTTTGACACTTTTTGCTGGATCTAGTTTGGCCTGCGTCGCCTTCAAATAAGATCTTTTCAGTTGTCCTGGCAGCTTACGGCCATACCACCCTGAAAACGCCTGATCTCGTCCGATCTCGGAAGCTAAGCAGGGGCGGGCCTGGTTAGTACTTGGATGGGAGACCGCCTGGGAATACCAGGTGCTGTAAGCTTTTTATGGTTTCTGCTCTTGCCTGACAGCAGAGGGCGCTGTTTGACACTTTTTGCTGTAGTCTAGTTTGGCCTGCGTCACTTTCAAATAGGATCTTTTCAGTTGACCTGGCAGCTTAGGCCATACTACCCTGAAAACGCCCGATCTCGTACGATCTCGGAAGCTAAGCAGGGCCGGGCCTGGTTAGTACTTGGATGGGAGACCGCCTGTGAATACCAGGTGCTGTAAGCTTTTTATGGTTTCTGCTCTTGCCTGACAGCAGAGGGCGCTGTTTGACACTTTTTGCTGTAGTCTAGTTTGGCCTGCGTCACCTTCAAATAGGATCTTTTCAGTTGACCTGGCAGCTTACGGCCATACTACCCTGAAAACGCCCGATCTCGTCCGATCTCGGAAGCTAAGCAGGGGCGGGCCTGGTTAGTACTTGGATGGGAGACCGCCTGGGAATACCAGGTGCTGTAAGCTTTTTATGGTTTCTGCTCTAGCCTGACAGCAGAGGGCGCTGTTTGACATGTTTTGCTGGAGTCTAGTTTGTCCTGCGTCGCCTTCAAATAGGATCTTTTCAGTTGCCTTGGCAGCTTTTGGCCATACTACCCTGAAAACGCCTGATCTCGGAAGCTAAGCAGGGGCGGGCCTGGTTAGTACTTGGATGGGAGACCGCCTGGGAATACCAGGTGCTGTAAGCTCTTTATGGTTTCTGCTCTAGCCTGACAGCAGAGGGCGCTGTTTGACACTTTTTGCTGGATCTAGTTTGGCCTGCGTCGCCTTCAAATAAGATCTTTTCAGTTGTCCTGGCAGCTTACGGCCATACTACCCTGAAAACGCCCGATCTCGTCCGATCTCGGAAGCTAAGCAGGGGTGGGCCTGGTTAGTACTTGGATGGGAGACCGCCTGGCAATACCAGGTGCTGTAAGCCTTTTATGGTTTCTGCTCTTGCCTGACAGCAGAGGGCGCTGTTTGACACTTTTTGCTGGAGTCTAGTTTGGCCTGCGTCGCCTTCAAATAGGATCTTTTCATTTGCCCTGGCAGCTTACGGCCATACTACCCTGAAAACGCCCGATCTCGTCCGATCTCGGAAGCTAAGCAGGGGCGGGCCTGGTTAGTACTTGGATGGGAGACCACCTGGGAATACCAGGTGCTGTACGCTTTTTATGGTTTCTGCTCTTGCCTGACAGCAGAGGGCGCTGTTTGACACTTTTTGCTGGAGTCTAGTTTGTCCTGCGTCGCCTTCAAATAGGATCTTTTCAGTTGCCTTGGCAGCTTTTGGCCATACTACCCTGAAAACGCCCGATCTCGGAAGCTAAGCAGGGGCGGGCCTGGTTATACTTGGATGGGAGACCGCCTGGGAATACCAGGTGCTGTAAGCTTTTTATGGTTTCTGCTCTTGCCTGACAGCAGAGGGCGCTGTTTGACATGTTTTGCTGGAGTCTAGTTTGGCCTGCGTCACCTTCAAATAGGATTTTTTCAGTTGACCTGGCAGCTTACGGCCATACTACCTTGAAAACGCCCGATCTCGTCCGATCTCGGAAGCTAAGCACGGGCGGGCCTGGTTAGTACTTGAATGGGAGACCGCCTGGGAATACCAGGTGCTGTAAGCTTTTTATGGTTTCTGCTCTTGCCTAACAGCAGAGGGCGCTGTTTGACACTTTTTGCTGGAGTCTAGTTTGGCCTGCGTCGCCTTCAAATAGGATCTTTTCAGTTGCCCTGGCAGCTTACGGCCATACTACCCTGAAAACGCCCGGTCTCGTCCGATCTCGGAAGCTAAGCAGGGGCGGGCCTGGTTAGTACTTGGATGGGAGACCGCCTGGGAATACCAGGTGCTGTAAGCTTTTTATGGTTTCTGCTCTTGCCTGACAGCAGAGGGCGCTGTTTGACACTTTTTGCTGGAGTCTAGTTTGGCCTGCGTCTTCTTCAAATAGGATCTTTTCAGTTGACCTGGCAGCTTATGGCCATACTACCCTGAAAACGCCCGATCTCGTCCGATCTCGGAAGCTAAGCAGGGGTGGGCCTGGTTAGTACTTGGATGGGAGACCGCCTGGGAATACCAGGTGCTGTAAGCTTTTTATGGTTTCTGCTCTAGCCTGACAGCAGAGGGCGCTGTTTGACACTTTTTGCTGGATCTAGTTTGGCCTGCGTCGCCTTCAAATAAGATCTTTTCAGTTGTCCTGGCAGCTTACGGCCATACTACCCTGAAAACGCCCGATCTCGGAAGCTAAGCAGGGGCGGGCCTGGTTAGTACTTGGATGGGAGACCGCCTGGGAATACCAGGTGCTGTAAGCTTTTTATGGTTTCTGCTCTTGCCTGACAGCAGAGGGCGCTGTTTGACACTTTTTGCTGGAGTCTAGTTTGGCCTGCGTCGCCTTCAAATAGGATCTTTTCAGTTGACCTGGCAGCTTACGGCCATACTACCCTGAAAACGCCCGATCTCTTCCGATCTCAGAAGCTAAGCAGGGGCGGGCCTGGTTAGTACTTGGATGGGAGACCGCCTGGGAATACCAGGTGCTGTAAGCTTTTTATGGTTTCTGCTCTTGCTTGACAGCAGAGGGCGCTATTTGACACTTTTTGCTGGCTCTAGTTTGGCCTGCGTCGCCTTCAAATAGGATCTTTTCAGTTGATGTGGCAGCTTACGGCCATACTACCCTGAAAACGCCCGATCTCGTCCGATCTCGGAAGCTAAGCAGGGGCGGGCCTGGTTAGTACTTGGATGGGAGACCGCCTGGGAATACCAGGTGCTGTAAGCTTTTTATGGTTTCTGCTCTTGCCTGACAGCAGAGGGCGCTGTTTGACACTTTTTGCTGGAGTCTAGTTTGGCCTGCGTCGCCTTCAAATAGGATCTTTACAGTTGCCCTGGCAGCTTACGGCCACACTACCCTGAAAACGCCTGATCTCGGAAGCTAAGCAGGGGAGGGCCTGGTTAGTACTTGGATGGGAGACCGCCTGGGAATACCAGGTGCTGTAAGCTTTTTATGGTTTCTGCTCTAGCCTGACAGCAGAGGGCGCTGTTTGACACTTTTTGCTGGATCTAGTTTGGCCTGCGTCGCCTTCAAATAAGATCTTTTCAGTTGTCCTGGCAGCTTACGGCCATACCACCCTGAAAACGCCTGATCTCGTCCGATCTCGGAAGCTAAGCAGGGGCGGGCCTGGTTAGTACTTGGATGGGAGACCGCCTGTGAATACCAGGTGCTGTAAGCTTTTTATGGTTTCTGCTCTTGCCTGACAGCAGAGGGCGCTGTTTGACACTTTTTGCTGTAGTCTAGTTTGGCCTGCGTCACTTTCAAATAGGATCTTTTCAGTTGACCTGGCAGCTTAGGCCATACTACCCTGAAAACGCCCGATCTCGTACGATCTCGGAAGCTAAGCAGGGCCGGGCCTGGTAAGTACTTGGATGGGAGACCGCCTGTGAATACCAGGTGCTGTAAGCTTTTTATGGTTTCTGCTCTTGCCTGACAGCAGAGGGCGCTGTTTGACACTTTTTGCTGTAGTCTAGTTTGGCCTGCGTCACCTTCAAATAGGATCTTTTCAGTTGACCTGGCAGCTTACGGCCATACTACCCTGAAAACGCCCGATCTCGTCCGATCTCGGAAGCTAAGCAGGGGCGGGCCTGGTTAGTACTTGGATGGGAGACCGCCTGGGAATACCAGGTGCTGTAAGCTTTTTATGGTTTCTGCTCTAGCCTGACAGCAGAGGGCGCTGTTTGACATGTTTTGCTGCAGTCTAGTTTGTCCTGCGTCGCCTTCAAATAGGATCTTTTCAGTTGCCTTGGCAGCTTTTGGCCATACTACCCTGAAAACGCCTGATCTCGGAAGCTAAGCAGGGGAGGGCCTGGTTAGTACTTGGATGGGAGACCGCCTGGGAATACCAGGTGCTGTAAGCTTTTTATGGTTTTTGCTCTAGCCTGACAGCAGAGGGCGCTGTTTGACACTTTTTGCTGGATCTAGTTTGGCCTGCGTCGCCTTCAAATAAGATCTTTTCAGTTGTCCTGGCAGCTTACGGCCATACCACCCTGAAAACGCCTGATCTCGTCCGATCTCGGAAGCTAAGCAGGGGCGGGCCTGGTTAGTACTTGGATGGGAGACCGCCTGGGAATACCAGGTGCTGTAAGCTTTTTATGGTTTCTGCTCTTGCCTGACAGCAGAGGGCGCTGTTTGACACCTTTTGCTGGAGTCTAGTTTGGCCTGCGTCGCCTTCAAATAGGATCTTTTCAGTTGATGTGGCAGCTTACGGCCATACTACCCTGAAAACGCCCGATCTCGTCCGATCTCGGAAGCTAAGCAGGGGCGAGCCTGGTTAGTACTTGGATGGGAGACCGCCTGGGAATACCAGGTGCTGTAAGCTTTTCATGGTTTCTGCTCTTGCCTGACAGCAGAGGGCGCTGTTTGACATGTTTTGCTGGAGTCTAGTTTGGCCTGCGTCACCTTCAAATAGGATATTTTCAGTTGACCTGGCCGCTTACGGCCATACTACCCTGAAAACGCCCGATCTCGGAAGCTAAGCAGGGGCGGGCCTGGTTAGTACTTGGATGGGAGACCGCCTGGGAATACCAGGTGCTGTAAGCTCTTTATGGTTTCTGCTCTAGCCTGACAGCAGAGGGCGCTGTTTGACACTTTTTGCTGGATCTAGTTTGGCCTGCGTCGCCTTCAAATAAGATCTTTTCAGTTGTCCTGGCAGCTTACGGCCATACTACCCTGAAAACGCCCGATCTCGTCCGATCTCGGAAGCTAAGCAGGGGTGGGCCTGGTTAGTACTTGGATGGGAGACCGCCTGGCAATACCAGGTGCTGTAAGCCTTTTATGGTTTCTGCTCTTGCCTGACAGCAGAGGGCGCTGTTTGACACTTTTTGCTGGAGTCTAGTTTGGCCTGCGTCGCCTTCAAATAGGATCTTTTCATTTGCCCTGGCAGCTTACGGCCATACTACCCTGAAAACGCCCGATCTCGTCCGATCTCGGAAGCTAAGCAGGGGCGGGCCTGGTTAGTACTTGGATGGGAGACCACCTGGGAATACCAGGTGCTGTACGCTTTTTATGGTTTCTGCTCTTGCCTGACAGCAGAGGGCGCTGTTTGACACTTTTTGCTGGAGTCTAGTTTGTCCTGCGTCGCCTTCAAATAGGATCTTTTCAGTTGCCTTGGCAGCTTTTGGCCATACTACCCTGAAAACGCCCGATCTCGGAAGCTAAGCAGGGGCGGGCCTGGTTATACTTGGATGGGAGACCGCCTGGGAATACCAGGTGCTGTAAGCTTTTTATGGTTTCTGCTCTTGCCTGACAGCAGAGGGCGCTGTTTGACATGTTTTGCTGGAGTCTAGTTTGGCCTGCGTCACCTTCAAATAGGATTTTTTCAGTTGACCTGGCAGCTTACGGCCATACTACCTTGAAAACGCCCGATCTCGTCCGATCTCGGAAGCTAAGCACGGGCGGGCCTGGTTAGTACTTGAATGGGAGACCGCCTGGGAATACCAGGTGCTGTAAGCTTTTTATGGTTTCTGCTCTTGCCTAACAGCAGAGGGCGCTGTTTGACACTTTTTGCTGGAGTCTAGTTTGGCCTGCGTCGCCTTCAAATAGGATCTTTTCAGTTGCCCTGGCAGCTTACGGCCATACTACCCTGAAAACGCCCGGTCTCGTCCGATCTCGGAAGCTAAGCAGGGGCGGGCCTGGTTAGTACTTGGATGGGAGACCGCCTGGGAATACCAGGTGCTGTAAGCTTTTTATGGTTTCTGCTCTTGCCTGACAGCAGAGGGCGCTGTTTGACACTTTTTGCTGGAGTCTAGTTTGGCCTGCGTCTTCTTCAAATAGGATCTTTTCAGTTGACCTGGCAGCTTATGGCCATACTACCCTGAAAACGCCCGATCTCGTCCGATCTCGGAAGCTAAGCAGGGGTGGGCCTGGTTAGTACTTGGATGGGAGACCGCCTGGGAATACCAGGTGCTGTAAGCTTTTTATGGTTTCTGCTCTAGCCTGACAGCAGAGGGCGCTGTTTGACACTTTTTGCTGGATCTAGTTTGGCCTGCGTCGCCTTCAAATAAGATCTTTTCAGTTGTCCTGGCAGCTTACGGCCATACTACCCTGAAAACGCCCGATCTCGGAAGCTAAGCAGGGGCGGGCCTGGTTAGTACTTGGATGGGAGACCGCCTGGGAATACCAGGTGCTGTAAGCTTTTTATGGTTTCTGCTCTTGCCTGACAGCAGAGGGCGCTGTTTGACACTTTTTGCTGGAGTCTAGTTTGGCCTGCGTCGCCTTCAAATAGGATCTTTTCAGTTGACCTGGCAGCTTACGGCCATACTACCCTGAAAACGCCCGATCTCTTCCGATCTCAGAAGCTAAGCAGGGGCGGGCCTGGTTAGTACTTGGATGGGAGACCGCCTGGGAATACCAGGTGCTGTAAGCTTTTTATGGTTTCTGCTCTTGCCTGACAGCAGAGGGCGCTATTTGACACTTTTTGCTGGCTCTAGTTTGGCCTGCGTCGCCTTCAAATAGGATCTTTTCAGTTGCCTTGGCAGCTTTTGGCCATACTACCCTGAAAACGCCTGATCTCGGAAGCTAAGCAGGGGAGGGCCTGGTTAGTACTTGGATGGGAGACCGCCTGGGAATACCAGGTGCTGTAAGCTTTTTATGGTTTCTGCTCTAGCCTGACAGCAGAGGGCGCTGTTTGACACTTTTTGCTGGATCTAGTTTGGCCTGCGTCGCCTTCAAATAAGATCTTTTCAGTTGTCCTGGCAGCTTACGGCCATACCACCCTGAAAACGCCTGATCTCGGAAGCTAAGCAGGGGAGGGCCTGGTTAGTACTTGGATGGGAGACCGCCTGGGAATACCAGGTGCTGTAAGCTTTTTATGGTTTCTGCTCTTGCCTGACAGCAGAGGGCGCTGTTTGACACCTTTTGCTGGAGTCTAGTTTGGCCTGCGTCGCCTTCAAATAGGATCTTTTCAGTTGATGTGGCAGCTTACGGCCATACTACCCTGAAAACGCCCGATCTCGTCCGATCTCGGAAGCTAAGCAGGGGCGAGCCTGGTTAGTACTTGGATGGGAGACCGCCTGGGAATACCAGGTGCTGTAAGCTTTTCATGGTTTCTGCTCTTGCCTGACAGCAGAGGGCGCTGTTTGACATGTTTTGCTGGAGTCTAGTTTGGCCTGCGTCACCTTCAAATAGGATATTTTCAGTTGACCTGGCCGCTTACGGCCATACTACCCTGAAAACGCCCGATCTCGGAAGCTAAGCAGGGGCGGGCCTGGTTAGTACTTGGATGGGAGACCGCCTGGGAATACCAGGTGCTGTAAGCTCTTTATGGTTTCTGCTCTAGCCTGACAGCAGAGGGCGCTGTTTGACACTTTTTGCTGGATCTAGTTTGGCCTGCGTCGCCTTCAAATAAGATCTTTTCAGTTGTCCTGGCAGCTTACGGCCATACTACCCTGAAAACGCCCGATCTCGTCCGATCTCGGAAGCTAAGCAGGGGCGGGCCTGGTTAGTACTTGGATGGGAGACCACCTGGGAATACCAGGTGCTGTACGCTTTTTATGGTTTCTGCTCTTGCCTGACAGCAGAGGGCGCTGTTTGACACTTTTTGCTGGAGTCTAGTTTGTCCTGCGTCGCCTTCAAATAGGATCTTTTCAGTTGCCTTGGCAGCTTTTGGCCATACTACCCTGAAAACGCCCGATCTCGGAAGCTAAGCAGGGGCGGGCCTGGTTATACTTGGATGGGAGACCGCCTGGGAATACCAGGTGCTGTAAGCTTTTTATGGTTTCTGCTCTTGCCTGACAGCAGAGGGCGCTGTTTGACATGTTTTGCTGGAGTCTAGTTTGGCCTGCGTCACCTTCAAATAGGATTTTTTCAGTTGACCTGGCAGCTTACGGCCATACTACCTTGAAAACGCCCGATCTCGTCCGATCTCGGAAGCTAAGCACGGGCGGGCCTGGTTAGTACTTGAATGGGAGACCGCCTGGGAATACCAGGTGCTGTAAGCTTTTTATGGTTTCTGCTCTTGCCTAACAGCAGAGGGCGCTGTTTGACACTTTTTGCTGGAGTCTAGTTTGGCCTGCGTCGCCTTCAAATAGGATCTTTTCAGTTGCCCTGGCAGCTTACGGCCATACTACCCTGAAAACGCCCGGTCTCGTCCGATCTCGGAAGCTAAGCAGGGGCGGGCCTGGTTAGTACTTGGATGGGAGACCGCCTGGGAATACCAGGTGCTGTAAGCTTTTTATGGTTTCTGCTCTTGCCTGACAGCAGAGGGCGCTGTTTGACACTTTTTGCTGGAGTCTAGTTTGGCCTGCGTCTTCTTCAAATAGGATCTTTTCAGTTGACCTGGCAGCTTATGGCCATACTACCCTGAAAACGCCCGATCTCGTCCGATCTCGGAAGCTAAGCAGGGGTGGGCCTGGTTAGTACTTGGATGGGAGACCGCCTGGGAATACCAGGTGCTGTAAGCTTTTTATGGTTTCTGCTCTAGCCTGACAGCAGAGGGCGCTGTTTGACACTTTTTGCTGGATCTAGTTTGGCCTGCGTCGCCTTCAAATAAGATCTTTTCAGTTGTCCTGGCAGCTTACGGCCATACTACCCTGAAAACGCCCGATCTCGGAAGCTAAGCAGGGGCGGGCCTGGTTAGTACTTGGATGGGAGACCGCCTGGGAATACCAGGTGCTGTAAGCTTTTTATGGTTTCTGCTCTTGCCTGACAGCAGAGGGCGCTGTTTGACACTTTTTGCTGGAGTCTAGTTTGGCCTGCGTCGCCTTCAAATAGGATCTTTTCAGTTGACCTGGCAGCTTATGGCCATACTACCCTGAAAACGCCCGATCTCGTCCGATCTCGGAAGCTAAGCAGGGGTGGGCCTGGTTAGTACTTGGATGGGAGACCGCCTGGGAATACCAGGTGCTGTAAGCTTTTTATGGTTTCTGCTCTAGCCTGACAGCAGAGGGCGCTGTTTGACACTTTTTGCTGGATCTAGTTTGGCCTGCGTCGCCTTCAAATAAGATCTTTTCAGTTGTCCTGGCAGCTTACGGCCATACTACCCTGAAAACGCCCGATCTCGGAAGCTAAGCAGGGGCGGGCCTGGTTAGTACTTGGATGGGAGACCGCCTGGGAATACCAGGTGCTGTAAGCTTTTTATGGTTTCTGCTCTTGCCTGACAGCAGAGGGCGCTGTTTGACACTTTTTGCTGGAGTCTAGTTTGGCCTGCGTCACCTTCAAATAGGATCTTTTCAGTTGACCTGGCAGCTTACGGCCATACTACCCTGAAAACGCCCGATCTCTTCCGATCTCAGAAGCTAAGCAGGGGCGGGCCTGGTTAGTACTTGGATGGGAGACCGCCTGGGAATACCAGGTGCTGTAAGCTTTTTATGGTTTCTGCTCTTGCCTGACAGCAGAGGGCGCTATTTGACACTTTTTGCTGGCTCTAGTTTGGCCTGCGTCGCCTTCAAATAGGATCTTTTCAGTTGCCTTGGCAGCTTTTGGCCATACTACCCTGAAAACGCCTGATCTCGGAAGCTAAGCAGGGGAGGGCCTGGTTAGTACTTGGATGGGAGACCGCCTGGGAATACCAGGTGCTGTAAGCTTTTTATGGTTTCTGCTCTAGCCTGACAGCAGAGGGCGCTGTTTGACACTTTTTGCTGGATCTAGTTTGGCCTGCGTCGCCTTCAAATAAGATCTTTTCAGTTGTCCTGGCAGCTTACGGCCATACCACCCTGAAAACGCCTGATCTCGGAAGCTAAGCAGGGGAGGGCCTGGTTAGTACTTGGATGGGAGACCGCCTGGGAATACCAGGTGCTGTAAGCTTTTTATGGTTTCTGCTCTTGCCTGACAGCAGAGGGCGCTGTTTGACACCTTTTGCTGGAGTCTAGTTTGGCCTGCGTCGCCTTCAAATAGGATCTTTTCAGTTGATGTGGCAGCTTACGGCCATACTACCCTGAAAACGCCCGATCTCGTCCGATCTCGGAAGCTAAGCAGGGGCGAGCCTGGTTAGTACTTGGATGGGAGACCGCCTGGGAATACCAGGTGCTGTAAGCTTTTCATGGTTTCTGCTCTTGCCTGACAGCAGAGGGCGCTGTTTGACATGTTTTGCTGGAGTCTAGTTTGGCCTGCGTCACCTTCAAATAGGATATTTTCAGTTGACCTGGCCGCTTACGGCCATACTACCCTGAAAACGCCCGATCTCGGAAGCTAAGCAGGGGCGGGCCTGGTTAGTACTTGGATGGGAGACCGCCTGGGAATACCAGGTGCTGTAAGCTCTTTATGGTTTCTGCTCTAGCCTGACAGCAGAGGGCGCTGTTTGACACTTTTTGCTGGATCTAGTTTGGCCTGCGTCGCCTTCAAATAAGATCTTTTCAGTTGTCCTGGCAGCTTACGGCCATACTACCCTGAAAACGCCCGATCTCGTCCGATCTCGGAAGCTAAGCAGGGGCGGGCCTGGTTAGTACTTGGATGGGAGACCACCTGGGAATACCAGGTGCTGTACGCTTTTTATGGTTTCTGCTCTTGCCTGACAGCAGAGGGCGCTGTTTGACACTTTTTGCTGGAGTCTAGTTTGTCCTGCGTCGCCTTCAAATAGGATCTTTTCAGTTGCCTTGGCAGCTTTTGGCCATACTACCCTGAAAACGCCCGATCTCGGAAGCTAAGCAGGGGCGGGCCTGGTTATACTTGGATGGGAGACCGCCTGGGAATACCAGGTGCTGTAAGCTTTTTATGGTTTCTGCTCTTGCCTGACAGCAGAGGGCGCTGTTTGACATGTTTTGCTGGAGTCTAGTTTGGCCTGCGTCACCTTCAAATAGGATTTTTTCAGTTGACCTGGCAGCTTACGGCCATACTACCTTGAAAACGCCCGATCTCGTCCGATCTCGGAAGCTAAGCACGGGCGGGCCTGGTTAGTACTTGAATGGGAGACCGCCTGGGAATACCAGGTGCTGTAAGCTTTTTATGGTTTCTGCTCTTGCCTAACAGCAGAGGGCGCTGTTTGACACTTTTTGCTGGAGTCTAGTTTGGCCTGCGTCGCCTTCAAATAGGATCTTTTCAGTTGCCCTGGCAGCTTACGGCCATACTACCCTGAAAACGCCCGGTCTCGTCCGATCTCGGAAGCTAAGCAGGGGCGGGCCTGGTTAGTACTTGGATGGGAGACCGCCTGGGAATACCAGGTGCTGTAAGCTTTTTATGGTTTCTGCTCTTGCCTGACAGCAGAGGGCGCTGTTTGACACTTTTTGCTGGAGTCTAGTTTGGCCTGCGTCTTCTTCAAATAGGATCTTTTCAGTTGACCTGGCAGCTTATGGCCATACTACCCTGAAAACGCCCGATCTCGTCCGATCTCGGAAGCTAAGCAGGGGTGGGCCTGGTTAGTACTTGGATGGGAGACCGCCTGGGAATACCAGGTGCTGTAAGCTTTTTATGGTTTCTGCTCTAGCCTGACAGCAGAGGGCGCTGTTTGACACTTTTTGCTGGATCTAGTTTGGCCTGCGTCGCCTTCAAATAAGATCTTTTCAGTTGTCCTGGCAGCTTACGGCCATACTACCCTGAAAACGCCCGATCTCGGAAGCTAAGCAGGGGCGGGCCTGGTTAGTACTTGGATGGGAGACCGCCTGGGAATACCAGGTGCTGTAAGCTTTTTATGGTTTCTGCTCTTGCCTGACAGCAGAGGGCGCTGTTTGACACTTTTTGCTGGAGTCTAGTTTGGCCTGCGTCGCCTTCAAATAGGATCTTTTCAGTTGACCTGGCAGCTTACGGCCATACTACCCTGAAAACGCCCGATCTCTTCCGATCTCAGAAGCTAAGCAGGGGCGGGCCTGGTTAGTACTTGGATGGGAGACCGCCTGGGAATACCAGGTGCTGTAAGCTTTTTATGGTTTCTGCTCTTGCTTGACAGCAGAGGGCGCTATTTGACACTTTTTGCTGGCTCTAGTTTGGCCTGCGTCGCCTTCAAATAGGATCTTTTCAGTTGATGTGGCAGCTTACGGCCATACTACCCTGAAAACGCCCGATCTCGTCCGATCTCGGAAGCTAAGCAGGGGCGGGCCTGGTTAGTACTTGGATGGGAGACCGCCTGGGAATACCAGGTGCTGTAAGCTTTTTATGGTTTCTGCTCTTGCCTGACAGCAGAGGGCGCTGTTTGACACTTTTTGCTGGAGTCTAGTTTGGCCTGCGTCGCCTTCAAATAGGATCTTTACAGTTGCCCTGGCAGCTTACGGCCACACTACCCTGAAAACGCCTGATCTCGGAAGCTAAACAGGGGAGGGCCTGGTTAGTACTTGGATGGGAGACCGCCTGGGAATACCAGGTGCTGTAAGCTTTTTATGGTTTCTGCTCTAGCCTGACAGCAGAGGGCGCTGTTTGACACTTTTTGCTGGATCTAGTTTGGCCTGCGTCGCCTTCAAATAAGATCTTTTCAGTTGTCCTGGCAGCTTACGGCCATACCACCCTGAAAACGCCTGATCTCGTCCGATCTCGGAAGCTAAGCAGGGGCGGGCCTGGTTAGTACTTGGATGGGAGACCGCCTGTGAATACCAGGTGCTGTAAGCTTTTTATGGTTTCTGCTCTTGCCTGACAGCAGAGGGCGCTGTTTGACACTTTTTGCTGTAGTCTAGTTTGGCCTGCGTCACTTTCAAATAGGATCTTTTCAGTTGACCTGGCAGCTTAGGCCATACTACCCTGAAAACGCCCGATCTCGTACGATCTCGGAAGCTAAGCAGGGCCGGGCCTGGTTAGTACTTGGATGGGAGACCGCCTGTGAATACCAGGTGCTGTAAGCTTTTTATGGTTTCTGCTCTTGCCTGACAGCAGAGGGCGCTGTTTGACACTTTTTGCTGTAGTCTAGTTTGGCCTGCGTCACCTTCAAATAGGATCTTTTCAGTTGACCTGGCAGCTTACGGCCATACTACCCTGAAAACGCCCGATCTCGTCCGATCTCGGAAGCTAAGCAGGGGCGGGCCTGGTTAGTACTTGGATGGGAGACCGCCTGGGAATACCAGGTGCTGTAAGCTTTTTATGGTTTCTGCTCTAGCCTGACAGCAGAGGGCGCTGTTTGACATGTTTTGCTGCAGTCTAGTTTGTCCTGCGTCGCCTTCAAATAGGATCTTTTCAGTTGCCTTGGCAGCTTTTGGCCATACTACCCTGAAAACGCCTGATCTCGGAAGCTAAGCAGGGGAGGGCCTGGTTAGTACTTGGATGGGAGACCGCCTGGGAATACCAGGTGCTGTAAGCTTTTTATGGTTTTTGCTCTAGCCTGACAGCAGAGGGCGCTGTTTGACACTTTTTGCTGGATCTAGTTTGGCCTGCGTCGCCTTCAAATAAGATCTTTTCAGTTGTCCTGGCAGCTTACGGCCATACCACCCTGAAAACGCCTGATCTCGTCCGATCTCGGAAGCTAAGCAGGGGCGGGCCTGGTTAGTACTTGGATGGGAGACCGCCTGGGAATACCAGGTGCTGTAAGCTTTTTATGGTTTCTGCTCTTGCCTGACAGCAGAGGGCGCTGTTTGACACCTTTTGCTGGAGTCTAGTTTGGCCTGCGTCGCCTTCAAATAGGATCTTTTCAGTT
The DNA here is from genome assembly GCF_030265055.1 of Doryrhamphus excisus. Taxonomy (NCBI): domain Eukaryota; kingdom Metazoa; phylum Chordata; class Actinopteri; order Syngnathiformes; family Syngnathidae; genus Doryrhamphus; species Doryrhamphus excisus. Next base: position 1,250,854 of record NW_026652243.1, read on the forward strand.
GATGTGGCAGCTTACGGCCATACTACCCTGAAAACGCCCGATCTCGTCCGATCTCGGAAGCTAAGCAGGGGCGAGCCTGGTTAGTACTTGGATGGGAGACCGCCTGGGAATACCAGGTGCTGTAAGCTTTTCATGGTTTCTGCTCTTGCCTGACAGCAGAGGGCGCTGTTTGACATGTTTTGCTGGAGTCTAGTTTGGCCTGCGTCACCTTCAAATAGGATATTTTCAGTTGACCTGGCCGCTTACGGCCATACTACCCTGAAAACGCCCGATCTCGGAAGCTAAGCAGGGGCGGGCCTGGTTAGTACTTGGATGGGAGACCGCCTGGGAATACCAGGTGCTGTAAGCTCTTTATGGTTTCTGCTCTAGCCTGACAGCAGAGGGCGCTGTTTGACACTTTTTGCTGGATCTAGTTTGGCCTGCGTCGCCTTCAAATAAGATCTTTTCAGTTGTCCTGGCAGCTTACGGCCATACTACCCTGAAAACGCCCGATCTCGTCCGATCTCGGAAGCTAAGCAGGGGTGGGCCTGGTTAGTACTTGGATGGGAGACCGCCTGGCAATACCAGGTGCTGTAAGCCTTTTATGGTTTCTGCTCTTGCCTGACAGCAGAGGGCGCTGTTTGACACTTTTTGCTGGAGTCTAGTTTGGCCTGCGTCGCCTTCAAATAGGATCTTTTCATTTGCCCTGGCAGCTTACGGCCATACTACCCTGAAAACGCCCGATCTCGTCCGATCTCGGAAGCTAAGCAGGGGCGGGCCTGGTTAGTACTTGGATGGGAGACCACCTGGGAATACCAGGTGCTGTAAGCTTTTTATGGTTTCTGCTCTTGCCTGACAGCAGAGGGCGCTGTTTGACACTTTTTGCTGGAGTCTAGTTTGTCCTGCGTCGCCTTCAAATAGGATCTTTTCAGTTGCCTTGGCAGCTTTTGGCCATACTACCCTGAAAACGCCCGATCTCGGAAGCTAAGCAGGGGCGGGCCTGGTTATACTTGGATGGGAGACCGCCTGGGAATACCAGGTGCTGTAAGCTTTTTATGGTTTCTGCTCTTGCCTGACAGCAGAGGGCGCTGTTTGACATGTTTTGCTGGAGTCTAGTTTGGCCTGCGTCACCTTCAAATAGGATTTTTTCAGTTGACCTGGCAGCTTACGGCCATACTACCTTGAAAACGCCCGATCTCGTCCGATCTCGGAAGCTAAGCACGGGCGGGCCTGGTTAGTACTTGAATGGGAGACCGCCTGGGAATACCAGGTGCTGTAAGCTTTTTATGGTTTCTGCTCTTGCCTAACAGCAGAGGGCGCTGTTTGACACTTTTTGCTGGAGTCTAGTTTGGCCTGCGTCGCCTTCAAATAGGATCTTTTCAGTTGCCCTGGCAGCTTACGGCCATACTACCCTGAAAACGCCCGGTCTCGTCCGATCTCGGAAGCTAAGCAGGGGCGGGCCTGGTTAGTACTTGGATGGGAGACCGCCTGGGAATACCAGGTGCTGTAAGCTTTTTATGGTTTCTGCTCTTGCCTGACAGCAGAGGGCGCTGTTTGACACTTTTTGCTGGAGTCTAGTTTGGCCTGCGTCTTCTTCAAATAGGATCTTTTCAGTTGACCTGGCAGCTTATGGCCATACTACCCTGAAAACGCCCGATCTCGTCCGATCTCGGAAGCTAAGCAGGGGTGGGCCTGGTTAGTACTTGGATGGGAGACCGCCTGGGAATACCAGGTGCTGTAAGCTTTTTATGGTTTCTGCTCTAGCCTGACAGCAGAGGGCGCTGTTTGACACTTTTTGCTGGATCTAGTTTGGCCTGCGTCGCCTTCAAATAAGATCTTTTCAGTTGTCCTGGCAGCTTACGGCCATACTACCCTGAAAACGCCCGATCTCGGAAGCTAAGCAGGGGCGGGCCTGGTTAGTACTTGGATGGGAGACCGCCTGGGAATACCAGGTGCTGTAAGCTTTTTATGGTTTCTGCTCTTGCCTGACAGCAGAGGGCGCTGTTTGACACTTTTTGCTGGAGTCTAGTTTGGCCTGCGTCGCCTTCAAATAGGATCTTTTCAGTTGACCTGGCAGCTTACGGCCATACTACCCTGAAAACGCCCGATCTCTTCCGATCTCAGAAGCTAAGCAGGGGCGGGCCTGGTTAGTACTTGGATGGGAGACCGCCTGGGAATACCAGGTGCTGTAAGCTTTTTATGGTTTCTGCTCTTGCCTGACAGCAGAGGGCGCTATTTGACACTTTTTGCTGGCTCTAGTTTGGCCTGCGTCGCCTTCAAATAGGATCTTTTCAGTTGCCTTGGCAGCTTTTGGCCATACTACCCTGAAAACGCCTGATCTCGGAAGCTAAGCAGGGGAGGGCCTGGTTAGTACTTGGATGGGAGACCGCCTGGGAATACCAGGTGCTGTAAGCTTTTTATGGTTTCTGCTCTAGCCTGACAGCAGAGGGCGCTGTTTGACACTTTTTGCTGGATCTAGTTTGGCCTGCGTCGCCTTCAAATAAGATCTTTTCAGTTGTCCTGGCAGCTTACGGCCATACCACCCTGAAAACGCCTGATCTCGGAAGCTAAGCAGGGGAGGGCCTGGTTAGTACTTGGATGGGAGACCGCCTGGGAATACCAGGTGCTGTAAGCTTTTTATGGTTTCTGCTCTTGCCTGACAGCAGAGGGCGCTGTTTGACACCTTTTGCTGGAGTCTAGTTTGGCCTGCGTCGCCTTCAAATAGGATCTTTTCAGTTGATGTGGCAGCTTACGGCCATACTACCCTGAAAACGCCCGATCTCGTCCGATCTCGGAAGCTAAGCAGGGGCGAGCCTGGTTAGTACTTGGATGGGAGACCGCCTGGGAATACCAGGTGCTGTAAGCTTTTCATGGTTTCTGCTCTTGCCTGACAGCAGAGGGCGCTGTTTGACATGTTTTGCTGGAGTCTAGTTTGGCCTGCGTCACCTTCAAATAGGATATTTTCAGTTGACCTGGCCGCTTACGGCCATACTACCCTGAAAACGCCCGATCTCGGAAGCTAAGCAGGGGCGGGCCTGGTTAGTACTTGGATGGGAGACCGCCTGGGAATACCAGGTGCTGTAAGCTCTTTATGGTTTCTGCTCTAGCCTGACAGCAGAGGGCGCTGTTTGACACTTTTTGCTGGATCTAGTTTGGCCTGCGTCGCCTTCAAATAAGATCTTTTCAGTTGTCCTGGCAGCTTACGGCCATACTACCCTGAAAACGCCCGATCTCGTCCGATCTCGGAAGCTAAGCAGGGGCGGGCCTGGTTAGTACTTGGATGGGAGACCACCTGGGAATACCAGGTGCTGTACGCTTTTTATGGTTTCTGCTCTTGCCTGACAGCAGAGGGCGCTGTTTGACACTTTTTGCTGGAGTCTAGTTTGTCCTGCGTCGCCTTCAAATAGGATCTTTTCAGTTGCCTTGGCAGCTTTTGGCCATACTACCCTGAAAACGCCCGATCTCGGAAGCTAAGCAGGGGCGGGCCTGGTTATACTTGGATGGGAGACCGCCTGGGAATACCAGGTGCTGTAAGCTTTTTATGGTTTCTGCTCTTGCCTGACAGCAGAGGGCGCTGTTTGACATGTTTTGCTGGAGTCTAGTTTGGCCTGCGTCACCTTCAAATAGGATTTTTTCAGTTGACCTGGCAGCTTACGGCCATACTACCTTGAAAACGCCCGATCTCGTCCGATCTCGGAAGCTAAGCACGGGCGGGCCTGGTTAGTACTTGAATGGGAGACCGCCTGGGAATACCAGGTGCTGTAAGCTTTTTATGGTTTCTGCTCTTGCCTAACAGCAGAGGGCGCTGTTTGACACTTTTTGCTGGAGTCTAGTTTGGCCTGCGTCGCCTTCAAATAGGATCTTTTCAGTTGCCCTGGCAGCTTACGGCCATACTACCCTGAAAACGCCCGGTCTCGTCCGATCTCGGAAGCTAAGCAGGGGCGGGCCTGGTTAGTACTTGGATGGGAGACCGCCTGGGAATACCAGGTGCTGTAAGCTTTTTATGGTTTCTGCTCTTGCCTGACAGCAGAGGGCGCTGTTTGACACTTTTTGCTGGAGTCTAGTTTGGCCTGCGTCTTCTTCAAATAGGATCTTTTCAGTTGACCTGGCAGCTTATGGCCATACTACCCTGAAAACGCCCGATCTCGTCCGATCTCGGAAGCTAAGCAGGGGTGGGCCTGGTTAGTACTTGGATGGGAGACCGCCTGGGAATACCAGGTGCTGTAAGCTTTTTATGGTTTCTGCTCTAGCCTGACAGCAGAGGGCGCTGTTTGACACTTTTTGCTGGATCTAGTTTGGCCTGCGTCGCCTTCAAATAAGATCTTTTCAGTTGTCCTGGCAGCTTACGGCCATACTACCCTGAAAACGCCCGATCTCGGAAGCTAAGCAGGGGCGGGCCTGGTTAGTACTTGGATGGGAGACCGCCTGGGAATACCAGGTGCTGTAAGCTTTTTATGGTTTCTGCTCTTGCCTGACAGCAGAGGGCGCTATTTGACACTTTTTGCTGGCTCTAGTTTGGCCTGCGTCGCCTTCAAATAGGATCTTTTCAGTTGATGTGGCAGCTTACGGCCATACTACCCTGAAAACGCCCGATCTCGTCCGATCTCGGAAGCTAAGCAGGGGCGGGCCTGGTTAGTACTTGGATGGGAGACCGCCTGGGAATACCAGGTGCTGTAAGCTTTTTATGGTTTCTGCTCTTGCCTGACAGCAGAGGGCGCTGTTTGACACTTTTTGCTGGAGTCTAGTTTGGCCTGCGTCGCCTTCAAATAGGATCTTTACAGTTGCCCTGGCAGCTTACGGCCACACTACCCTGAAAACGCCTGATCTCGGAAGCTAAGCAGGGGAGGGCCTGGTTAGTACTTGGATGGGAGACCGCCTGGGAATACCAGGTGCTGTAAGCTTTTTATGGTTTCTGCTCTAGCCTGACAGCAGAGGGCGCTGTTTGACACTTTTTGCTGGATCTAGTTTGGCCTGCGTCGCCTTCAAATAAGATCTTTTCAGTTGTCCTGGCAGCTTACGGCCATACCACCCTGAAAACGCCTGATCTCGTCCGATCTCGGAAGCTAAGCAGGGGCGGGCCTGGTTAGTACTTGGATGGGAGACCGCCTGTGAATACCAGGTGCTGTAAGCTTTTTATGGTTTCTGCTCTTGCCTGACAGCAGAGGGCGCTGTTTGACACTTTTTGCTGTAGTCTAGTTTGGCCTGCGTCACTTTCAAATAGGATCTTTTCAGTTGACCTGGCAGCTTAGGCCATACTACCCTGAAAACGCCCGATCTCGTACGATCTCGGAAGCTAAGCAGGGCCGGGCCTGGTTAGTACTTGGATGGGAGACCGCCTGTGAATACCAGGTGCTGTAAGCTTTTTATGGTTTCTGCTCTTGCCTGACAGCAGAGGGCGCTGTTTGACACTTTTTGCTGTAGTCTAGTTTGGCCTGCGTCGCCTTCAAATAGGATCTTTTCAGTTGACCTGGCAGCTTACGGCCATACTACCCTGAAAACGCCCGATCTCGTCCGATCTCGGAAGCTCAGCAGGGGCGGGCCTGGTTAGTACTTGGATGGGAGACCGCCTGGGAATACCAGGTGCTGTAAGCTTTTTATGGTTTCTGCTCTAGCCTGACAGCAGAGGGCGCTGTTTGACATGTTTTGCTGGAGTCTAGTTTGTCCTGCGTCGCCTTCAAATAGGATCTTTTCAGTTGCCTTGGCAGCTTTTGGCCATACTACCCTGAAAACGCCCGATCTCGGAAGCTAAGCAGGGGCGGGCCTGGTTATACTTGGATGGGAGACCGCCTGGGAATACCAGGTGCTGTAAGCTTTTTATGGTTTCTGCTCTTGCCTGACAGCAGAGGGCGCTGTTTGACATGTTTTGCTGGAGTCTAGTTTGGCCTGCGTCACCTTCAAATAGGATTTTTTCAGTTGACCTGGCAGCTTACGGCCATACTACCTTGAAAACGCCCGATCTCGTCCGATCTCGGAAGCTAAGCACGGGCGGGCCTGGTTAGTACTTGAATGGGAGACCGCCTGGGAATACCAGGTGCTGTAAGCTTTTTATGGTTTCTGCTCTTGCCTAACAGCAGAGGGCGCTGTTTGACACTTTTTGCTGGAGTCTAGTTTGGCCTGCGTCGCCTTCAAATAGGATCTTTTCAGTTGCCCTGGCAGCTTACGGCCATACTACCCTGAAAACGCCCGGTCTCTTCCGATCTCGGAAGCTAAGCAGGGGCGGGCCTGGTTAGTACTTGGATGGGAGACCGCCTGGGAATACCAGGTGCTGTAAGCTTTTTATGGTTTCTGCTCTTGCCTGACAGCAGAGGGCGCTGTTTGACACTTTTTGCTGGAGTCTAGTTTGGCCTGCGTCTTCTTCAAATAGGATCTTTTCAGTTGACCTGGCAGCTTATGGCCATACTACCCTGAAAACGCCCGATCTCGTCCGATCTCGGAAGCTAAGCAGGGGTGGGCCTGGTTAGTACTTGGATGGGAGACCGCCTGGGAATACCAGGTGCTGTAAGCTTTTTATGGTTTCTGCTCTAGCCTGACAGCAGAGGGCGCTGTTTGACACTTTTTGCTGGATCTAGTTTGGCCTGCGTCGCCTTCAAATAAGATCTTTTCAGTTGTCCTGGCAGCTTACGGCCATACTACCCTGAAAACGCCCGATCTCGGAAGCTAAGCAGGGGCGGGCCTGGTTAGTACTTGGATGGGAGACCGCCTGGGAATACCAGGTGCTGGAAGCTTTTTATGGTTTCTGCTCTTGCCTGACAGCAGAGGGCGCTGTTTGACACTTTTTGCTGGAGTCTAGTTTGGCCTGCGTCGCCTTCAAATAGGATCTTTTCAGTTGACCTGGCAGCTTACGGCCATACTACCCTGAAAACGCCCGATCTCTTCCGATCTCAGAAGCTAAGCAGGGGCGGGCCTGGTTAGTACTTGGATGGGAGACCGCCTGGGAATACCAGGTGCTGTAAGCTTTTTATGGTTTCTGCTCTTGCTTGACAGCAGAGGGCGCTATTTGACACTTTTTGCTGGCTCTAGTTTGGCCTGCGTCGCCTTCAAATAGGATCTTTTCAGTTGATGTGGCAGCTTACGGCCATACTACCCTGAAAACGCCCGATCTCGTCCGATCTCGGAAGCTAAGCAGGGGCGGGCCTGGTTAGTACTTGGATGGGAGACCGCCTGGGAATACCAGGTGCTGTAAGCTTTTTATGGTTTCTGCTCTTGCCTGACAGCAGAGGGCGCTGTTTGACACTTTTTGCTGGAGTCTAGTTTGGCCTGCGTCGCCTTCAAATAGGATCTTTACAGTTGCCCTGGCAGCTTACGGCCACACTACCCTGAAAACGCCTGATCTCGGAAGCTAAGCAGGGGAGGGCCTGGTTAGTACTTGGATGGGAGACCGCCTGGGAATACCAGGTGCTGTAAGCTTTTTATGGTTTCTGCTCTAGCCTGACAGCAGAGGGCGCTGTTTGACACTTTTTGCTGGATCTAGTTTGGCCTGCGTCGCCTTCAAATAAGATCTTTTCAGTTGTCCTGGCAGCTTACGGCCATACCACCCTGAAAACGCCTGATCTCGTCCGATCTCGGAAGCTAAGCAGGGGCGGGCCTGGTTAGTACTTGGATGGGAGACCGCCTGTGAATACCAGGTGCTGTAAGCTTTTTATGGTTTCTGCTCTTGCCTGACAGCAGAGGGCGCTGTTTGACACTTTTTGCTGTAGTCTAGTTTGGCCTGCGTCACTTTCAAATAGGATCTTTTCAGTTGACCTGGCAGCTTAGGCCATACTACCCTGAAAACGCCCGATCTCGTACGATCTCGGAAGCTAAGCAGGGCCGGGCCTGGTTAGTACTTGGATGGGAGACCGCCTGTGAATACCAGGTGCTGTAAGCTTTTTATGGTTTCTGCTCTTGCCTGACAGCAGAGGGCGCTGTTTGACACTTTTTGCTGTAGTCTAGTTTGGCCTGCGTCACCTTCAAATAGGATATTTTCAGTTGACCTGGCAGCTTACGGCCATACTACCCTGAAAACGCCCGATCTCGTCCGATCTCGGAAGCTAAGCAGGGGCGGGCCTGGTTAGTACTTGGATGGGAGACCGCCTGGGAATACCAGGTGCTGTAAGCTTTTTATGGTTTCTGCTCTAGCCTGACAGCAGAGGGCGCTGTTTGACATGTTTTGCTGCAGTCTAGTTTGTCCTGCGTCGCCTTCAAATAGGATCTTTTCAGTTGCCTTGGCAGCTTTTGGCCATACTACCCTGAAAACGCCTGATCTCGGAAGCTAAGCAGGGGAGGGCCTGGTTAGTACTTGGATGGGAGACCGCCTGGGAATACCAGGTGCTGTAAGCTTTTTATGGTTTTTGCTCTAGCCTGACAGCAGAGGGCGCTGTTTGACACTTTTTGCTGGATCTAGTTTGGCCTGCGTCGCCTTCAAATAAGATCTTTTCAGTTGTCCTGGCAGCTTACGGCCATACCACCCTGAAAACGCCTGATCTCGTCCGATCTCGGAAGCTAAGCAGGGGCGGGCCTGGTTAGTACTTGGATGGGAGACCGCCTGGGAATACCAGGTGCTGTAAGCTTTTTATGGTTTCTGCTCTTGCCTGACAGCAGAGGGCGCTGTTTGACACCTTTTGCTGGAGTCTAGTTTGGCCTGCGTCGCCTTCAAATAGGATCTTTTCAGTTGATGTGGCAGCTTACGGCCATACTACCCTGAAAACGCCCGATCTCGTCCGATCTCGGAAGCTAAGCAGGGGCGAGCCTGGTTAGTACTTGGATGGGAGACCGCCTGGGAATACCAGGTGCTGTAAGCTTTTCATGGTTTCTGCTCTTGCCTGACAGCAGAGGGCGCTGTTTGACATGTTTTGCTGGAGTCTAGTTTGGCCTGCGTCACCTTCAAATAGGATATTTTCAGTTGACCTGGCCGCTTACGGCCATACTACCCTGAAAACGCCCGATCTCGGAAGCTAAGCAGGGGCGGGCCTGGTTAGTACTTGGATGGGAGACCGCCTGGGAATACCAGGTGCTGTAAGCTCTTTATGGTTTCTGCTCTAGCCTGACAGCAGAGGGCGCTGTTTGACACTTTTTGCTGGATCTAGTTTGGCCTGCGTCGCCTTCAAATAAGATCTTTTCAGTTGTCCTGGCAGCTTACGGCCATACTACCCTGAAAACGCCCGATCTCGTCCGATCTCGGAAGCTAAGCAGGGGTGGGCCTGGTTAGTACTTGGATGGGAGACCGCCTGGCAATACCAGGTGCTGTAAGCCTTTTATGGTTTCTGCTCTTGCCTGACAGCAGAGGGCGCTGTTTGACACTTTTTGCTGGAGTCTAGTTTGGCCTGCGTCGCCTTCAAATAGGATCTTTTCATTTGCCCTGGCAGCTTACGGCCATACTACCCTGAAAACGCCCGATCTCGTCCGATCTCGGAAGCTAAGCAGGGGCGGGCCTGGTTAGTACTTGGATGGGAGACCACCTGGGAATACCAGGTGCTGTACGCTTTTTATGGTTTCTGCTCTTGCCTGACAGCAGAGGGCGCTGTTTGACACTTTTTGCTGGAGTCTAGTTTGTCCTGCGTCGCCTTCAAATAGGATCTTTTCAGTTGCCTTGGCAGCTTTTGGCCATACTACCCTGAAAACGCCCGATCTCGGAAGCTAAGCAGGGGCGGGCCTGGTTATACTTGGATGGGAGACCGCCTGGGAATACCAGGTGCTGTAAGCTTTTTATGGTTTCTGCTCTTGCCTGACAGCAGAGGGCGCTGTTTGACATGTTTTGCTGGAGTCTAGTTTGGCCTGCGTCACCTTCAAATAGGATTTTTTCAGTTGACCTGGCAGCTTACGGCCATACTACCTTGAAAACGCCCGATCTCGTCCGATCTCGGAAGCTAAGCACGGGCGGGCCTGGTTAGTACTTGAATGGGAGACCGCCTGGGAATACCAGGTGCTGTAAGCTTTTTATGGTTTCTGCTCTTGCCTAACAGCAGAGGGCGCTGTTTGACACTTTTTGCTGGAGTCTAGTTTGGCCTGCGTCGCCTTCAAATAGGATCTTTTCAGTTGCCCTGGCAGCTTACGGCCATACTACCCTGAAAACGCCCGGTCTCGTCCGATCTCGGAAGCTAAGCAGGGGCGGGCCTGGTTAGTACTTGGATGGGAGACCGCCTGGGAATACCAGGTGCTGTAAGCTTTTTATGGTTTCTGCTCTTGCCTGACAGCAGAGGGCGCTGTTTGACACTTTTTGCTGGAGTCTAGTTTGGCCTGCGTCTTCTTCAAATAGGATCTTTTCAGTTGACCTGGCAGCTTATGGCCATACTACCCTGAAAACGCCCGATCTCGTCCGATCTCGGAAGCTAAGCAGGGGTGGGCCTGGTTAGTACTTGGATGGGAGACCGCCTGGGAATACCAGGTGCTGTAAGCTTTTTATGGTTTCTGCTCTAGCCTGACAGCAGAGGGCGCTGTTTGACACTTTTTGCTGGATCTAGTTTGGCCTGCGTCGCCTTCAAATAAGATCTTTTCAGTTGTCCTGGCAGCTTACGGCCATACTACCCTGAAAACGCCCGATCTCGGAAGCTAAGCAGGGGCGGGCCTGGTTAGTACTTGGATGGGAGACCGCCTGGGAATACCAGGTGCTGTAAGCTTTTTATGGTTTCTGCTCTTGCCTGACAGCAGAGGGCGCTGTTTGACACTTTTTGCTGGAGTCTAGTTTGGCCTGCGTCGCCTTCAAATAGGATCTTTTCAGTTGACCTGGCAGCTTACGGCCATACTACCCTGAAAACGCCCGATCTCTTCCGATCTCAGAAGCTAAGCAGGGGCGGGCCTGGTTAGTACTTGGATGGGAGACCGCCTGGGAATACCAGGTGCTGTAAGCTTTTTATGGTTTCTGCTCTTGCCTGACAGCAGAGGGCGCTATTTGACACTTTTTGCTGGCTCTAGTTTGGCCTGCGTCGCCTTCAAATAGGATCTTTTCAGTTGCCTTGGCAGCTTTTGGCCATACTACCCTGAAAACGCCTGATCTCGGAAGCTAAGCAGGGGAGGGCCTGGTTAGTACTTGGATGGGAGACCGCCTGGGAATACCAGGTGCTGTAAGCTTTTTATGGTTTCTGCTCTAGCCTGACAGCAGAGGGCGCTGTTTGACACTTTTTGCTGGATCTAGTTTGGCCTGCGTCGCCTTCAAATAAGATCTTTTCAGTTGTCCTGGCAGCTTACGGCCATACCACCCTGAAAACGCCTGATCTCGGAAGCTAAGCAGGGGAGGGCCTGGTTAGTACTTGGATGGGAGACCGCCTGGGAATACCAGGTGCTGTAAGCTTTTTATGGTTTCTGCTCTTGCCTGACAGCAGAGGGCGCTGTTTGACACCTTTTGCTGGAGTCTAGTTTGGCCTGCGTCGCCTTCAAATAGGATCTTTTCAGTTGATGTGGCAGCTTACGGCCATACTACCCTGAAAACGCCCGATCTCGTCCGATCTCGGAAGCTAAGCAGGGGCGAGCCTGGTTAGTACTTGGATGGGAGACCGCCTGGGAATACCAGGTGCTGTAAGCTTTTCATGGTTTCTGCTCTTGCCTGACAGCAGAGGGCGCTGTTTGACATGTTTTGCTGGAGTCTAGTTTGGCCTGCGTCACCTTCAAATAGGATATTTTCAGTTGACCTGGCCGCTTACGGCCATACTACCCTGAAAACGCCCGATCTCGGAAGCTAAGCAGGGGCGGGCCTGGTTAGTACTTGGATGGGAGACCGCCTGGGAATACCAGGTGCTGTAAGCTCTTTATGGTTTCTGCTCTAGCCTGACAGCAGAGGGCGCTGTTTGACACTTTTTGCTGGATCTAGTTTGGCCTGCGTCGCCTTCAAATAAGATCTTTTCAGTTGTCCTGGCAGCTTACGGCCATACTACCCTGAAAACGCCCGATCTCGTCCGATCTCGGAAGCTAAGCAGGGGCGGGCCTGGTTAGTACTTGGATGGGAGACCACCTGGGAATACCAGGTGCTGTACGCTTTTTATGGTTTCTGCTCTTGCCTGACAGCAGAGGGCGCTGTTTGACACTTTTTGCTGGAGTCTAGTTTGTCCTGCGTCGCCTTCAAATAGGATCTTTTCAGTTGCCTTGGCAGCTTTTGGCCATACTACCCTGAAAACGCCCGATCTCGGAAGCTAAGCAGGGGCGGGCCTGGTTATACTTGGATGGGAGACCGCCTGGGAATACCAGGTGCTGTAAGCTTTTTATGGTTTCTGCTCTTGCCTGACAGCAGAGGGCGCTGTTTGACATGTTTTGCTGGAGTCTAGTTTGGCCTGCGTCACCTTCAAATAGGATTTTTTCAGTTGACCTGGCAGCTTACGGCCATACTACCTTGAAAACGCCCGATCTCGTCCGATCTCGGAAGCTAAGCACGGGCGGGCCTGGTTAGTACTTGAATGGGAGACCGCCTGGGAATACCAGGTGCTGTAAGCTTTTTATGGTTTCTGCTCTTGCCTAACAGCAGAGGGCGCTGTTTGACACTTTTTGCTGGAGTCTAGTTTGGCCTGCGTCGCCTTCAAATAGGATCTTTTCAGTTGCCCTGGCAGCTTACGGCCATACTACCCTGAAAACGCCCGGTCTCGTCCGATCTCGGAAGCTAAGCAGGGGCGGGCCTGGTTAGTACTTGGATGGGAGACCGCCTGGGAATACCAGGTGCTGTAAGCTTTTTATGGTTTCTGCTCTTGCCTGACAGCAGAGGGCGCTGTTTGACACTTTTTGCTGGAGTCTAGTTTGGCCTGCGTCTTCTTCAAATAGGATCTTTTCAGTTGACCTGGCAGCTTATGGCCATACTACCCTGAAAACGCCCGATCTCGTCCGATCTCGGAAGCTAAGCAGGGGTGGGCCTGGTTAGTACTTGGATGGGAGACCGCCTGGGAATACCAGGTGCTGTAAGCTTTTTATGGTTTCTGCTCTAGCCTGACAGCAGAGGGCGCTGTTTGACACTTTTTGCTGGATCTAGTTTGGCCTGCGTCGCCTTCAAATAAGATCTTTTCAGTTGTCCTGGCAGCTTACGGCCATACTACCCTGAAAACGCCCGATCTCGGAAGCTAAGCAGGGGCGGGCCTGGTTAGTACTTGGATGGGAGACCGCCTGGGAATACCAGGTGCTGTAAGCTTTTTATGGTTTCTGCTCTTGCCTGACAGCAGAGGGCGCTATTTGACACTTTTTGCTGGCTCTAGTTTGGCCTGCGTCGCCTTCAAATAGGATCTTTTCAGTTGATGTGGCAGCTTACGGCCATACTACCCTGAAAACGCCCGATCTCGTCCGATCTCGGAAGCTAAGCAGGGGCGGGCCTGGTTAGTACTTGGATGGGAGACCGCCTGGGAATACCAGGTGCTGTAAGCTTTTTATGGTTTCTGCTCTTGCCTGACAGCAGAGGGCGCTGTTTGACACTTTTTGCTGGAGTCTAGTTTGGCCTGCGTCGCCTTCAAATAGGATCTTTACAGTTGCCCTGGCAGCTTACGGCCACACTACCCTGAAAACGCCTGATCTCGGAAGCTAAGCAGGGGAGGGCCTGGTTAGTACTTGGATGGGAGACCGCCTGGGAATACCAGGTGCTGTAAGCTTTTTATGGTTTCTGCTCTAGCCTGACAGCAGAGGGCGCTGTTTGACACTTTTTGCTGGATCTAGTTTGGCCTGCGTCGCCTTCAAATAAGATCTTTTCAGTTGTCCTGGCAGCTTACGGCCATACCACCCTGAAAACGCCTGATCTCGTCCGATCTCGGAAGCTAAGCAGGGGCGGGCCTGGTTAGTACTTGGATGGGAGACCGCCTGTGAATACCAGGTGCTGTAAGCTTTTTATGGTTTCTGCTCTTGCCTGACAGCAGAGGGCGCTGTTTGACACTTTTTGCTGTAGTCTAGTTTGGCCTGCGTCACTTTCAAATAGGATCTTTTCAGTTGACCTGGCAGCTTAGGCCATACTACCCTGAAAACGCCCGATCTCGTACGATCTCGGAAGCTAAGCAGGGCCGGGCCTGGTTAGTACTTGGATGGGAGACCGCCTGTGAATACCAGGTGCTGTAAGCTTTTTATGGTTTCTGCTCTTGCCTGACAGCAGAGGGCGCTGTTTGACACTTTTTGCTGTAGTCTAGTTTGGCCTGCGTCGCCTTCAAATAGGATCTTTTCAGTTGACCTGGCAGCTTACGGCCATACTACCCTGAAAACGCCCGATCTCGTCCGATCTCGGAAGCTCAGCAGGGGCGGGCCTGGTTAGTACTTGGATGGGAGACCGCCTGGGAATACCAGGTGCTGTAAGCTTTTTATGGTTTCTGCTCTAGCCTGACAGCAGAGGGCGCTGTTTGACATGTTTTGCTGGAGTCTAGTTTGTCCTGCGTCGCCTTCAAATAGGATCTTTTCAGTTGCCTTGGCAGCTTTTGGCCATACTACCCTGAAAACGCCTGATCTCGGAAGCTAAGCAGGGGAGGGCCTGGTTAGTACTTGGATGGGAGACCGCCTGGGAATACCAGGTGCTGTAAGCTTTTTATGGTTTTTGCTCTAGCCTGACAGCAGAGGGCGCTGTTTGACACTTTTTGCTGGATCTAGTTTGGCCTGCGTCGCCTTCAAATAAGATCTTTTCAGTTGTCCTGGCAGCTTACGGCCATACCACCCTGAAAACGCCTGATCTCGTCCGATCTCGGAAGCTAAGCAGGGGCGGGCCTGGTTAGTACTTGGATGGGAGACCGCCTGGGAATACCAGGTGCTGTAAGCTTTTTATGGTTTCTGCTCTTGCCTGACAGCAGAGGGCGCTGTTTGACACCTTTTGCTGGAGTCTAGTTTGGCCTGCGTCGCCTTCAAATAGGATCTTTTCAGTTGATGTGGCAGCTTACGGCCATACTACCCTGAAAACGCCCGATCTCGTCCGATCTCGGAAGCTAAGCAGGGGCGAGCCTGGTTAGTACTTGGATGGGAGACCGCCTGGGAATACCAGGTGCTGTAAGCTTTTCATGGTTTCTGCTCTTGCCTGACAGCAGAGGGCGCTGTTTGACATGTTTTGCTGGAGTCTAGTTTGGCCTGCGTCACCTTCAAATAGGATATTTTCAGTTGACCTGGCCGCTTACGGCCATACTACCCTGAAAACGCCCGATCTCGGAAGCTAAGCAGGGGCGGGCCTGGTTAGTACTTGGATGGGAGACCGCCTGGGAATACCAGGTGCTGTAAGCTCTTTATGGTTTCTGCTCTAGCCTGACAGCAGAGGGCGCTGTTTGACACTTTTTGCTGGATCTAGTTTGGCCTGCGTCGCCTTCAAATAAGATCTTTTCAGTTGTCCTGGCAGCTTACGGCCATACTACCCTGAAAACGCCCGATCTCGTCCGATCTCGGAAGCTAAGCAGGGGTGGGCCTGGTTAGTACTTGGATGGGAGACCGCCTGGCAATACCAGGTGCTGTAAGCCTTTTATGGTTTCTGCTCTTGCCTGACAGCAGAGGGCGCTGTTTGACACTTTTTGCTGGAGTCTAGTTTGGCCTGCGTCGCCTTCAAATAGGATCTTTTCATTTGCCCTGGCAGCTTACGGCCATACTACCCTGAAAACGCCCGATCTCGTCCGATCTCGGAAGCTAAGCAGGGGCGGGCCTGGTTAGTACTTGGATGGGAGACCACCTGGGAATACCAGGTGCTGTACGCTTTTTATGGTTTCTGCTCTTGCCTGACAGCAGAGGGCGCTGTTTGACACTTTTTGCTGGAGTCTAGTTTGTCCTGCGTCGCCTTCAAATAGGATCTTTTCAGTTGCCTTGGCAGCTTTTGGCCATACTACCCTGAAAACGCCCGATCTCGGAAGCTAAGCAGGGGCGGGCCTGGTTATACTTGGATGGGAGACCGCCTGGGAATACCAGGTGCTGTAAGCTTTTTATGGTTTCTGCTCTTGCCTGACAGCAGAGGGCGCTGTTTGACATGTTTTGCTGGAGTCTAGTTTGGCCTGCGTCACCTTCAAATAGGATTTTTTCAGTTGACCTGGCAGCTTACGGCCATACTACCTTGAAAACGCCCGATCTCGTCCGATCTCGGAAGCTAAGCACGGGCGGGCCTGGTTAGTACTTGAATGGGAGACCGCCTGGGAATACCAGGTGCTGTAAGCTTTTTATGGTTTCTGCTCTTGCCTAACAGCAGAGGGCGCTGTTTGACACTTTTTGCTGGAGTCTAGTTTGGCCTGCGTCGCCTTCAAATAGGATCTTTTCAGTTGCCCTGGCAGCTTACGGCCATACTACCCTGAAAACGCCCGGTCTCGTCCGATCTCGGAAGCTAAGCAGGGGCGGGCCTGGTTAGTACTTGGATGGGAGACCGCCTGGGAATACCAGGTGCTGTAAGCTTTTTATGGTTTCTGCTCTTGCCTGACAGCAGAGGGCGCTGTTTGACACTTTTTGCTGGAGTCTAGTTTGGCCTGCGTCTTCTTCAAATAGGATCTTTTCAGTTGACCTGGCAGCTTATGGCCATACTACCCTGAAAACGCCCGATCTCGTCCGATCTCGGAAGCTAAGCAGGGGTGGGCCTGGGTAGTACTTGGATGGGAGACCGCCTGGGAATACCAGGTGCTGTAAGCTTTTTATGGTTTCTGCTCTAGCCTGACAGCAGAGGGCCCTGTTTGACACTTTTTGCTGGATCTAGTTTGGCCTGCGTCGCCTTCAAATAAGATCTTTTCAGTTGTCCTGGCAGCTTACGGCCATACTACCCTGAAAACGCCCGATCTCGGAAGCTAAGCAGGGGCGGGCCTGGTTAGTACTTGGATGGGAGACCGCCTGGGAATACCAGGTGCTGTAAGCTTTTTATGGTTTCTGCTCTTGCCTGACAGCAGAGGGCGCTGTTTGACACTTTTTGCTGGAGTCTAGTTTGGCCTGCGTCGCCTTCAAATAGGATCTTTTCAGTTGACCTGGCAGCTTACGGCCATACTACCCTGAAAACGCCCGATCTCTTCCGATCTCAGAAGCTAAGCAGGGGCGGGCCTGGTTAGTACTTGGATGGGAGACCGCCTGGGAATACCAGGTGCTGTAAGCTTTTTATGGTTTCTGCTCTTGCCTGACAGCAGAGGGCGCTATTTGACACTTTTTGCTGGCTCTAGTTTGGCCTGCGTCGCCTTCAAATAGGATCTTTTCAGTTGATGTGGCAGCTTACGGCCATACTACCCTGAAAACGCCCGATCTCGTCCGATCTCGGAAGCTAAGCAGGGGCGGGCCTGGTTAGTACTTGGATGGGAGACCGCCTGGGAATACCAGGTGCTGTAAGCTTTTTATGGTTTCTGCTCTTGCCTGACAGCAGAGGGCGCTGTTTGACACTTTTTGCTGGAGTCTAGTTTGGCCTGCGTCGCCTTCAAATAGGATCTTTACAGTTGCCCTGGCAGCTTACGGCCACACTACCCTGAAAACGCCTGATCTCGGAAGCTAAGCAGGGGAGGGCCTGGTTAGTACTTGGATGGGAGACCGCCTGGGAATACCAGGTGCTGTAAGCTTTTTATGGTTTCTGCTCTAGCCTGACAGCAGAGGGCGCTGTTTGACACTTTTTGCTGGATCTAGTTTGGCCTGCGTCGCCTTCAAATAAGATCTTTTCAGTTGTCCTGGCAGCTTACGGCCATACCACCCTGAAAACGCCTGATCTCGTCCGATCTCGGAAGCTAAGCAGGGGCGGGCCTGGTTAGTACTTGGATGGGAGACCGCCTGTGAATACCAGGTGCTGTAAGCTTTTTATGGTTTCTGCTCTTGCCTGACAGCAGAGGGCGCTGTTTGACACTTTTTGCTGTAGTCTAGTTTGGCCTGCGTCACTTTCAAATAGGATCTTTTCAGTTGACCTGGCAGCTTAGGCCATACTACCCTGAAAACGCCCGATCTCGTACGATCTCGGAAGCTAAGCAGGGCCGGGCCTGGTTAGTACTTGGATGGGAGACCGCCTGGGAATACCAGGTGCTGTAAGCTTTTTATGGTTTTTGCTCTAGCCTGACAGCAGAGGGCGCTGTTTGACACTTTTTGCTGGATCTAGTTTGGCCTGCGTCGCCTTCAAATAAGATCTTTTCAGTTGTCCTGGCAGCTTACGGCCATACCACCCTGAAAACGCCTGATCTCGTCCGATCTCGGAAGCTAAGCAGGGGCGGGCCTGGTTAGTACTTGGATGGGAGACCGCCTGGGAATACCAGGTGCTGTAAGCTTTTTATGGTTTCTGCTCTTGCCTGACAGCAGAGGGCGCTGTTTGACACCTTTTGCTGGAGTCTAGTTTGGCCTGCGTCGCCTTCAAATAGGATCTTTTCAGTTGATGTGGCAGCTTACGGCCATACTACCCTGAAAACGCCCGATCTCGTCCGATCTCGGAAGCTAAGCAGGGGCGAGCCTGGTTAGTACTTGGATGGGAGACCGCCTGGGAATACCAGGTGCTGTAAGCTTTTCATGGTTTCTGCTCTTGCCTGACAGCAGAGGGCGCTGTTTGACATGTTTTGCTGGAGTCAAGTTTGGCCTGCGTCACCTTCAAATAGGATATTTTCAGTTGACCTGGCCGCTTACGGCCATACTACCCTGAAAACGCCCGATCTCGGAAGCTAAGCAGGGGCGGGCCTGGTTAGTACTTGGATGGGAGACCGCCTGGGAATACCAGGTGCTGTAAGCTCTTTATGGTTTCTGCTCTAGCCTGACAGCAGAGGGCGCTGTTTGACACTTTTTGCTGGATCTAGTTTGGCCTGCGTCGCCTTCAAATAAGATCTTTTCAGTTGTCCTGGCAGCTTACGGCCATACTACCCTGAAAACGCCCGATCTCGTCCGATCTCGGAAGCTAAGCAGGGGTGGGCCTGGTTAGTACTTGGATGGGAGACCGCCTGGCAATACCAGGTGCTGTAAGCCTTTTATGGTTTCTGCTCTTGCCTGACAGCAGAGGGCGCTGTTTGACACTTTTTGCTGGAGTCTAGTTTGGCCTGCGTCGCCTTCAAATAGGATCTTTTCATTTGCCCTGGCAGCTTACGGCCATACTACCCTGAAAACGCCCGATCTCGTCCGATCTCGGAAGCTAAGCAGGGGCGGGCCTTTTTAGTACTTGGATGGGAGACCACCTGGGAATACCAGGTGCTGTACGCTTTTTATGGTTTCTGCTCTTGCCTGACAGCAGAGGGCGCTATTTGACACTTTTTGCTGGCTCTAGTTTGGCCTGCGTCGCCTTCAAATAGGATCTTTTCAGTTGATGTGGCAGCTTACGGCCATACTACCCTGAAAACGCCCGATCTCGTCCGATCTCGGAAGCTAAGCAGGGGCGGGCCTGGTTAGTACTTGGATGGGAGACCGCCTGGGAATACCAGGTGCTGTAAGCTTTTTATGGTTTCTGCTCTTGCCTGACAGCAGAGGGCGCTGTTTGACACTTTTTGCTGGAGTCTAGTTTGGCCTGCGTCGCCTTCAAATAGGATCTTTACAGTTGCCCTGGCAGCTTACGGCCACACTACCCTGAAAACGCCTGATCTCGGAAGCTAAGCAGGGGAGGGCCTGGTTAGTACTTGGATGGGAGACCGCCTGGGAATACCAGGTGCTGTAAGCTTTTTATGGTTTCTGCTCTAGCCTGACAGCAGAGGGCGCTGTTTGACACTTTTTGCTGGATCTAGTTTGGCCTGCGTCGCCTTCAAATAAGATCTTTTCAGTTGTCCTGGCAGCTTACGGCCATACCACCCTGAAAACGCCTGATCTCGTCCGATCTCGGAAGCTAAGCAGGGGCGGGCCTGGTTAGTACTTGGATGGGAGACCGCCTGTGAATACCAGGTGCTGTAAGCTTTTTATGGTTTCTGCTCTTGCCTGACAGCAGAGGGCGCTGTTTGACACTTTTTGCTGTAGTCTAGTTTGGCCTGCGTCACTTTCAAATAGGATCTTTTCAGTTGACCTGGCAGCTTAGGCCATACTACCCTGAAAACGCCCGATCTCGTACGATCTCGGAAGCTAAGCAGGGCCGGGCCTGGTTAGTACTTGGATGGGAGACCGCCTGGGAATACCAGGTGCTGTAAGCTTTTTATGGTTTTTGCTCTAGCCTGACAGCAGAGGGCGCTGTTTGACACTTTTTGCTGGATCTAGTTTGGCCTGCGTCGCCTTCAAATAAGATCTTTTCAGTTGTCCTGGCAGCTTACGGCCATACCACCCTGAAAACGCCTGATCTCGTCCGATCTCGGAAGCTAAGCAGGGGCGGGCCTGGTTAGTACTTGGATGGGAGACCGCCTGGGAATACCAGGTGCTGTAAGCTTTTTATGGTTTCTGCTCTTGCCTGACAGCAGAGGGCGCTGTTTGACACCTTTTGCTGGAGTCTAGTTTGGCCTGCGTCGCCTTCAAATAGGATCTTTTCAGTTGATGTGGCAGCTTACGGCCATACTACCCTGAAAACGCCCGATCTCGTCCGATCTCGGAAGCTAAGCAGGGGCGAGCCTGGTTAGTACTTGGATGGGAGACCGCCTGGGAATACCAGGTGCTGTAAGCTTTTCATGGTTTCTGCTCTTGCCTGACAGCAGAGGGCGCTGTTTGACATGTTTTGCTGGAGTCAAGTTTGGCCTGCGTCACCTTCAAATAGGATATTTTCAGTTGACCTGGCCGCTTACGGCCATACTACCCTGAAAACGCCCGATCTCGGAAGCTAAGCAGGGGCGGGCCTGGTTAGTACTTGGATGGGAGACCGCCTGGGAATACCAGGTGCTGTAAGCTCTTTATGGTTTCTGCTCTAGCCTGACAGCAGAGGGCGCTGTTTGACACTTTTTGCTGGATCTAGTTTGGCCTGCGTCGCCTTCAAATAAGATCTTTTCAGTTGTCCTGGCAGCTTACGGCCATACTACCCTGAAAACGCCCGATCTCGTCCGATCTCGGAAGCTAAGCAGGGGTGGGCCTGGTTAGTACTTGGATGGGAGACCGCCTGGCAATACCAGGTGCTGTAAGCCTTTTATGGTTTCTGCTCTTGCCTGACAGCAGAGGGCGCTGTTTGACACTTTTTGCTGGAGTCTAGTTTGGCCTGCGTCGCCTTCAAATAGGATCTTTTCATTTGCCCTGGCAGCTTACGGCCATACTACCCTGAAAACGCCCGATCTCGTCCGATCTCGGAAGCTAAGCAGGGGCGGGCCTGGTTAGTACTTGGATGGGAGACCACCTGGGAATACCAGGTGCTGTACGCTTTTTATGGTTTCTGCTCTTGCCTGACAGCAGAGGGCGCTGTTTGACACTTTTTGCTGGAGTCTAGTTTGTCCTGCGTCGCCTTCAAATAGGATCTTTTCAGTTGCCTTGGCAGCTTTTGGCCATACTACCCTGAAAACGCCCGATCTCGGAAGCTAAGCAGGGGCGGGCCTGGTTATACTTGGATGGGAGACCGCCTGGGAATACCAGGTGCTGTAAGCTTTTTATGGTTTCTGCTCTTGCCTGACAGCAGAGGGCGCTGTTTGACATGTTTTGCTGGAGTCTAGTTTGGCCTGCGTCACCTTCAAATAGGATTTTTTCAGTTGACCTGGCAGCTTACGGCCATACTACCTTGAAAACGCCCGATCTCGTCCGATCTCGGAAGCTAAGCACGGGCGGGCCTGGTTAGTACTTGAATGGGAGACCGCCTGGGAATACCAGGTGCTGTAAGCTTTTTATGGTTTCTGCTCTTGCCTAACAGCAGAGGGCGCTGTTTGACACTTTTTGCTGGAGTCTAGTTTGGCCTGCGTCGCCTTCAAATAGGATCTTTTCAGTTGCCCTGGCAGCTTACGGCCATACTACCCTGAAAACGCCCGGTCTCGTCCGATCTCGGAAGCTAAGCAGGGGCGGGCCTGGTTAGTACTTGGATGGGAGACCGCCTGGGAATACCAGGTGCTGTAAGCTTTTTATGGTTTCTGCTCTTGCCTGACAGCAGAGGGCGCTGTTTGACACTTTTTGCTGGAGTCTAGTTTGGCCTGCGTCTTCTTCAAATAGGATCTTTTCAGTTGACCTGGCAGCTTATGGCCATACTACCCTGAAAACGCCCGATCTCGTCCGATCTCGGAAGCTAAGCAGGGGTGGGCCTGGTTAGTACTTGGATGGGAGACCGCCTGGGAATACCAGGTGCTGTAAGCTTTTTATGGTTTCTGCTCTAGCCTGACAGCAGAGGGCGCTGTTTGACACTTTTTGCTGGATCTAGTTTGGCCTGCGTCGCCTTCAAATAAGATCTTTTCAGTTGTCCTGGCAGCTTACGGCCATACTACCCTGAAAACGCCCGATCTCGGAAGCTAAGCAGGGGCGGGCCTGGTTAGTACTTGGATGGGAGACCGCCTGGGAATACCAGGTGCTGTAAGCTTTTTATGGTTTCTGCTCTTGCCTGACAGCAGAGGGCGCTGTTTGACACTTTTTGCTGGAGTCTAGTTTGGCCTGCGTCGCCTTCAAATAGGATCTTTACAGTTGCCCTGGCAGCTTACGGCCACACTACCCTGAAAACGCCTGATCTCGGAAGCTAAGCAGGGGAGGGCCTGGTTAGTACTTGGATGGGAGACCGCCTGGGAATACCAGGTGCTGTAAGCTTTTTATGGTTTCTGCTCTAGCCTGACAGCAGAGGGCGCTGTTTGACACTTTTTGCTGGATCTAGTTTGGCCTGCGTCGCCTTCAAATAAGATCTTTTCAGTTGTCCTGGCAGCTTACGGCCATACCACCCTGAAAACGCCTGATCTCGTCCGATCTCGGAAGCTAAGCAGGGGCGGGCCTGGTTAGTACTTGGATGGGAGACCGCCTGTGAATACCAGGTGCTGTAAGCTTTTTATGGTTTCTGCTCTTGCCTGACAGCAGAGGGCGCTGTTTGACACTTTTTGCTGTAGTCTAGTTTGGCCTGCGTCACTTTCAAATAGGATCTTTTCAGTTGACCTGGCAGCTTAGGCCATACTACCCTGAAAACGCCCGATCTCGTACGATCTCGGAAGCTAAGCAGGGCCGGGCCTGGTTAGTACTTGGATGGGAGACCGCCTGTGAATACCAGGTGCTGTAAGCTTTTTATGGTTTCTGCTCTTGCCTGACAGCAGAGGGCGCTGTTTGACACTTTTTGCTGTAGTCTAGTTTGGCCTGCGTCGCCTTCAAATAGGATCTTTTCAGTTGACCTGGCAGCTTACGGCCATACTACCCTGAAAACGCCCGATCTCGTCCGATCTCGGAAGCTAAGCAGGGGCGGGCCTGGTTAGTACTTGGATGGGAGACCGCCTGGGAATACCAGGTGCTGTAAGCTTTTTATGGTTTCTGCTCTAGCCTGACAGCAGAGGGCGCTGTTTGACATGTTTTGCTGGAGTCTAGTTTGTCCTGCGTCGCCTTCAAATAGGATCTTTTCAGTTGCCTTGGCAGCTTTTGGCCATACTACCCTGAAAACGCCTGATCTCGGAAGCTAAGCAGGGGAGGGCCTGGTTAGTACTTGGATGGGAGACCGCCTGGGAATAACAGGTGCTGTAAGCTTTTTATGGTTTTTGCTCTAGCCTGACAGCAGAGGGCGCTGTTTGACACTTTTTGCTGGATCTAGTTTGGCCTGCGTCGCCTTCAAATAAGATCTTTTCAGTTGTCCTGGCAGCTTACGGCCATACCACCCTGAAAACGCCTGATCTCGTCCGATCTCGGAAGCTAAGCAGGGGCGGGCCTGGTTAGTACTTGGATGGGAGACCGCCTGGGAATACCAGGTGCTGTAAGCTTTTTATGGTTTCTGCTCTTGCCTGACAGCAGAGGGCGCTGTTTGACACCTTTTGCTGGAGTCTAGTTTGGCCTGCGTCGCCTTCAAATAGGATCTTTTCAGTTGATGTGGCAGCTTACGGCCATACTACCCTGAAAACGCCCGATCTCGTCCGATCTCGGAAGCTAAGCAGGGGCGAGCCTGGTTAGTACTTGGATGGGAGACCGCCTGGGAATACCAGGTGCTGTAAGCTTTTCATGGTTTCTGCTCTTGCCTGACAGCAGAGGGCGCTGTTTGACATGTTTTGCTGGAGTCTAGTTTGGCCTGCGTCACCTTCAAATAGGATATTTTCAGTTGACCTGGCCGCTTACGGCCATACTACCCTGAAAACGCCCGATCTCGGAAGCTAAGCAGGGGCGGGCCTGGTTAGTACTTGGATGGGAGACCGCCTGGGAATACCAGGTGCTGTAAGCTCTTTATGGTTTCTGCTCTAGCCTGACAGCAGAGGGCGCTGTTTGACACTTTTTGCTGGATCTAGTTTGGCCTGCGTCGCCTTCAAATAAGATCTTTTCAGTTGTCCTGGCAGCTTACGGCCATACTACCCTGAAAACGCCCGATCTCGTCCGATCTCGGAAGCTAAGCAGGGGTGGGCCTGGTTAGTACTTGGATGGGAGACCGCCTGGCAATACCAGGTGCTGTAAGCCTTTTATGGTTTCTGCTCTTGCCTGACAGCAGAGGGCGCTGTTTGACACTTTTTGCTGGAGTCTAGTTTGGCCTGCGTCGCCTTCAAATAGGATCTTTTCATTTGCCCTGGCAGCTTACGGCCATACTACCCTGAAAACGCCCGATCTCGTCCGATCTCGGAAGCTAAGCAGGGGCGGGCCTGGTTAGTACTTGGATGGGAGACCACCTGGGAATACCAGGTGCTGTACGCTTTTTATGGTTTCTGCTCTTGCCTGACAGCAGAGGGCGCTGTTTGACACTTTTTGCTGGAGTCTAGTTTGTCCTGCGTCGCCTTCAAATAGGATCTTTTCAGTTGCCTTGGCAGCTTTTGGCCATACTACCCTGAAAACGCCCGATCTCGGAAGCTAAGCAGGGGCGGGCCTGGTTATACTTGGATGGGAGACCGCCTGGGAATACCAGGTGCTGTAAGCTTTTTATGGTTTCTGCTCTTGCCTGACAGCAGAGGGCGCTGTTTGACATGTTTTGCTGGAGTCTAGTTTGGCCTGCGTCACCTTCAAATAGGATTTTTTCAGTTGACCTGGCAGCTTACGGCCATACTACCTTGAAAACGCCCGATCTCGTCCGATCTCGGAAGCTAAGCACGGGCGGGCCTGGTTAGTACTTGAATGGGAGACCGCCTGGGAATACCAGGTGCTGTAAGCTTTTTATGGTTTCTGCTCTTGCCTAACAGCAGAGGGCGCTGTTTGACACTTTTTGCTGGAGTCTAGTTTGGCCTGCGTCGCCTTCAAATAGGATCTTTTCAGTTGCCCTGGCAGCTTACGGCCATACTACCCTGAAAACGCCCGGTCTCGTCCGATCTCGGAAGCTAAGCAGGGGCGGGCCTGGTTAGTACTTGGATGGGAGACCGCCTGGGAATACCAGGTGCTGTAAGCTTTTTATGGTTTCTGCTCTTGCCTGACAGCAGAGGGCGCTGTTTGACACTTTTTGCTGGAGTCTAGTTTGGCCTGCGTCTTCTTCAAATAGGATCTTTTCAGTTGACCTGGCAGCTTATGGCCATACTACCCTGAAAACGCCCGATCTCGTCCGATCTCGGAAGCTAAGCAGGGGTGGGCCTGGTTAGTACTTGGATGGGAGACCGCCTGGGAATACCAGGTGCTGTAAGCTTTTTATGGTTTCTGCTCTAGCCTGACAGCAGAGGGCGCTGTTTGACACTTTTTGCTGGATCTAGTTTGGCCTGCGTCGCCTTCAAATAAGATCTTTTCAGTTGTCCTGGCAGCTTACGGCCATACTACCCTGAAAACGCCCGATCTCGGAAGCTAAGCAGGGGCGGGCCTGGTTAGTACTTGGATGGGAGACCGCCTGGGAATACCAGGTGCTGTAAGCTTTTTATGGTTTCTGCTCTTGCCTGACAGCAGAGGGCGCTGTTTGACACTTTTTGCTGGAGTCTAGTTTGGCCTGCGTCGCCTTCAAATAGGATCTTTTCAGTTGACCTGGCAGCTTACGGCCATACTACCCTGAAAACGCCCGATCTCTTCCGATCTCAGAAGCTAAGCAGGGGCGGGCCTGGTTAGTACTTGGATGGGAGACCGCCTGGGAATACCAGGTGCTGTAAGCTTTTTATGGTTTCTGCTCTTGCCTGACAGCAGAGGGCGCTATTTGACACTTTTTGCTGGCTCTAGTTTGGCCTGCGTCGCCTTCAAATAGGATCTTTTCAGTTGATGTGGCAGCTTACGGCCATACTACCCTGAAAACGCCCGATCTCGTCCGATCTCGGAAGCTAAGCAGGGGCGGGCCTGGTTAGTACTTGGATGGGAGACCGCCTGGGAATACCAGGTGCTGTAAGCTTTTTATGGTTTCTGCTCTTGCCTGACAGCAGAGGGCGCTGTTTGACACTTTTTGCTGGAGTCTGGTTTGTCCTGCGTCGCCTTCAAATAGGATCTTTACAGTTGCCCTGGCAGCTTACGGCCACACTACCCTGAAAACGCCTGATCTCGGAAGCTAAGCAGGGGAGGGCCTGGTTAGTACTTGGATGGGAGACCGCCTGGGAATACCAGGTGCTGTAAGCTTTTTATGGTTTCTGCTCTAGCCTGACAGCAGAGGGCGCTGTTTGACACTTTTTGCTGGATCTAGTTTGGCCTGCGTCGCCTTCAAATAAGATCTTTTCAGTTGTCCTGGCAGCTTACGGCCATACCACCCTGAAAACGCCTGATCTCGTCCGATCTCGGAAGCTAAGCAGGGGCGGGCCTGGTTAGTACTTGGATGGGAGACCGCCTGTGAATACCAGGTGCTGTAAGCTTTTTATGGTTTCTGCTCTTGCCTGACAGCAGAGGGCGCTGTTTGACACTTTTTGCTGTAGTCTAGTTTGGCCTGCGTCACTTTCAAATAGGATCTTTTCAGTTGACCTGGCAGCTTAGGCCATACTACCCTGAAAACGCCCGATCTCGTACGATCTCGGAAGCTAAGCAGGGCCGGGCCTGGTTAGTACTTGGATGGGAGACCGCCTGTGAATACCAGGTGCTGTAAGCTTTTTATGGTTTCTGCTCTTGCCTGACAGCAGAGGGCGCTGTTTGACACTTTTTGCTGTAGTCTAGTTTGGCCTGCGTCACCTTCAAATAGGATCTTTTCAGTTGACCTGGCAGCTTACGGCCATACTACCCTGAAAACGCCCGATCTCGTCCGATCTCGGAAGCTAAGCAGGGGCGGGCCTGGTTAGTACTTGGATGGGAGACCGCCTGGGAATACCAGGTGCTGTAAGCTTTTTATGGTTTCTGCTCTAGCCTGACAGCAGAGGGCGCTGTTTGACATGTTTTGCTGGAGTCTAGTTTGTCCTGCGTCGCCTTCAAATAGGATCTTTTCAGTTGCCTTGGCAGCTTTTGGCCATACTACCCTGAAAACGCCTGATCTCGGAAGCTAAGCAGGGGAGGGCCTGGTTAGTACTTGGATGGGAGACCGCCTGGGAATACCAGGTGCTGTAAGCTTTTTATGGTTTTTGCTCTAGCCTGACAGCAGAGGGCGCTGTTTGACACTTTTTGCTGGATCTAGTTTGGCCTGCGTCGCCTTCAAATAAGATCTTTTCAGTTGTCCTGGCAGCTTACGGCCATACCACCCTGAAAACGCCTGATCTCGTCCGATCTCGGAAGCTAAGCAGGGGCGGGCCTGGTTAGTACTTGGATGGGAGACCGCCTGGGAATACCAGGTGCTGTAAGCTTTTTATGGTTTCTGCTCTTGCCTGACAGCAGAGGGCGCTGTTTGACACTTTTTGCTGTAGTCTAGTTTGGCCTGCGTCACTTTCAAATAGGATCTTTTCAGTTGACCTGGCAGCTTAGGCCATACTACCCTGAAAACGCCCGATCTCGTACGATCTCGGAAGCTAAGCAGGGCCGGGCCTGGTTAGTACTTGGATGGGAGACCGCCTGTGAATACCAGGTGCTGTAAGCTTTTTATGGTTTCTGCTCTTGCCTGACAGCAGAGGGCGCTGTTTGACACTTTTTGCTGTAGTCTAGTTTGGCCTGCGTCGCCTTCAAATAGGATCTTTTCAGTTGACCTGGCAGCTTACGGCCATACTACCCTGAAAACGCCCGATCTCGTCCGATCTCGGAAGCTAAGCAGGGGCGGGCCTGGTTAGTACTTGGATGGGAGACCGCCTGGGAATACCAGGTGCTGTAAGCTTTTTATGGTTTCTGCTCTAGCCTGACAGCAGAGGGCGCTGTTTGACATGTTTTGCTGGAGTCTAGTTTGTCCTGCGTCGCCTTCAAATAGGATCTTTTCAGTTGCCTTGGCAGCTTTTGGCCATACTACCCTGAAAACGCCTGATCTCGGAAGCTAAGCAGGGGAGGGCCTGGTTAGTACTTGGATGGGAGACCGCCTGGGAATACCAGGTGCTGTAAGCTTTTTATGGTTTTTGCTCTAGCCTGACAGCAGAGGGCGCTGTTTGACACTTTTTGCTGGATCTAGTTTGGCCTGCGTCGCCTTCAAATAAGATCTTTTCAGTTGTCCTGGCAGCTTACGGCCATACCACCCTGAAAACGCCTGATCTCGTCCGATCTCGGAAGCTAAGCAGGGGCGGGCCTGGTTAGTACTTGGATGGGAGACCGCCTGGGAATACCAGGTGCTGTAAGCTTTTTATGGTTTCTGCTCTTGCCTGACAGCAGAGGGCGCTGTTTGACACCTTTTGCTGGAGTCTAGTTTGGCCTGCGTCGCCTTCAAATAGGATCTTTTCAGTTGATGTGGCAGCTTACGGCCATACTACCCTGAAAACGCCCGATCTCGTCCGATCTCGGAAGCTAAGCAGGGGCGAGCCTGGTTAGTACTTGGATGGGAGACCGCCTGGGAATACCAGGTGCTGTAAGCTTTTCATGGTTTCTGCTCTTGCCTGACAGCAGAGGGCGCTGTTTGACATGTTTTGCTGGAGTCTAGTTTGGCCTGCGTCACCTTCAAATAGGATATTTTCAGTTGACCTGGCCGCTTACGGCCATACTACCCTGAAAACGCCCGATCTCGGAAGCTAAGCAGGGGCGGGCCTGGTTAGTACTTGGATGGGAGACCGCCTGGGAATACCAGGTGCTGTAAGCTCTTTATGGTTTCTGCTCTAGCCTGACAGCAGAGGGCGCTGTTTGACACTTTTTGCTGGATCTAGTTTGGCCTGCGTCGCCTTCAAATAAGATCTTTTCAGTTGTCCTGGCAGCTTACGGCCATACTACCCTGAAAACGCCCGATCTCGTCCGATCTCGGAAGCTAAGCAGGGGTGGGCCTGGTTAGTACTTGGATGGGAGACCGCCTGGCAATACCAGGTGCTGTAAGCCTTTTATGGTTTCTGCTCTTGCCTGACAGCAGAGGGCGCTGTTTGACACTTTTTGCTGGAGTCTAGTTTGGCCTGCGTCGCCTTCAAATAGGATCTTTTCATTTGCCCTGGCAGCTTACGGCCATACTACCCTGAAAACGCCCGATCTCGTCCGATCTCGGAAGCTAAGCAGGGGCGGGCCTGGTTAGTACTTGGATGGGAGACCACCTGGGAATACCAGGTGCTGTACGCTTTTTATGGTTTCTGCTCTTGCCTGACAGCAGAGGGCGCTGTTTGACACTTTTTGCTGGAGTCTAGTTTGTCCTGCGTCGCCTTCAAATAGGATCTTTTCAGTTGCCTTGGCAGCTTTTGGCCATACTACCCTGAAAACGCCCGATCTCGGAAGCTAAGCAGGGGCGGGCCTGGTTATACTTGGATGGGAGACCGCCTGGGAATACCAGGTGCTGTAAGCTTTTTATGGTTTCTGCTCTTGCCTGACAGCAGAGGGCGCTGTTTGACATGTTTTGCTGGAGTCTAGTTTGGCCTGCGTCACCTTCAAATAGGATTTTTTCAGTTGACCTGGCAGCTTACGGCCATACTACCTTGAAAACGCCCGATCTCGTCCGATCTCGGAAGCTAAGCACGGGCGGGCCTGGTTAGTACTTGAATGGGAGACCGCCTGGGAATACCAGGTGCTGTAAGCTTTTTATGGTTTCTGCTCTTGCCTAACAGCAGAGGGCGCTGTTTGACACTTTTTGCTGGAGTCTAGTTTGGCCTGCGTCGCCTTCAAATAGGATCTTTTCAGTTGCCCTGGCAGCTTACGGCCATACTACCCTGAAAACGCCCGGTCTCGTCCGATCTCGGAAGCTAAGCAGGGGCGGGCCTGGTTAGTACTTGGATGGGAGACCGCCTGGGAATACCAGGTGCTGTAAGCTTTTTATGGTTTCTGCTCTTGCCTGACAGCAGAGGGCGCTGTTTGACACTTTTTGCTGGAGTCTAGTTTGGCCTGCGTCTTCTTCAAATAGGATCTTTTCAGTTGACCTGGCAGCTTATGGCCATACTACCCTGAAAACGCCCGATCTCGTCCGATCTCGGAAGCTAAGCAGGGGTGGGCCTGGTTAGTACTTGGATGGGAGACCGCCTGGGAATACCAGGTGCTGTAAGCTTTTTATGGTTTCTGCTCTAGCCTGACAGCAGAGGGCGCTGTTTGACACTTTTTGCTGGATCTAGTTTGGCCTGCGTCGCCTTCAAATAAGATCTTTTCAGTTGTCCTGGCAGCTTACGGCCATACTACCCTGAAAACGCCCGATCTCGGAAGCTAAGCAGGGGCGGGCCTGGTTAGTACTTGGATGGGAGACCGCCTGGGAATACCAGGTGCTGTAAGCTTTTTATGGTTTCTGCTCTTGCCTGACAGCAGAGGGCGCTGTTTGACACTTTTTGCTGGAGTCTAGTTTGGCCTGCGTCGCCTTCAAATAGGATCTTTTCAGTTGACCTGGCAGCTTACGGCCATACTACCCTGAAAACGCCCGATCTCTTCCGATCTCAGAAGCTAAGCAGGGGCGGGCCTGGTTAGTACTTGGATGGGAGACCGCCTGGGAATACCAGGTGCTGTAAGCTTTTTATGGTTTCTGCTCTTGCCTGACAGCAGAGGGCGCTATTTGACACTTTTTGCTGGCTCTAGTTTGGCCTGCGTCGCCTTCAAATAGGATCTTTTCAGTTGATGTGGCAGCTTACGGCCATACTACCCTGAAAACGCCCGATCTCGTCCGATCTCGGAAGCTAAGCAGGGGCGGGCCTGGTTAGTACTTGGATGGGAGACCGCCTGGGAATACCAGGTGCTGTAAGCTTTTTATGGTTTCTGCTCTTGCCTGACAGCAGAGGGCGCTGTTTGACACTTTTTGCTGGAGTCTAGTTTGGCCTGCGTCGCCTTCAAATAGGATCTTTACAGTTGCCCTGGCAGCTTACGGCCACACTACCCTGAAAACGCCTGATCTCGGAAGCTAAGCAGGGGAGGGCCTGGTTAGTACTTGGATGGGAGACCGCCTGGGAATACCAGGTGCTGTAAGCTTTTTATGGTTTCTGCTCTAGCCTGACAGCAGAGGGCGCTGTTTGACACTTTTTGCTGGATCTAGTTTGGCCTGCGTCGCCTTCAAATAAGATCTTTTCAGTTGTCCTGGCAGCTTACGGCCATACCACCCTGAAAACGCCTGATCTCGTCCGATCTCGGAAGCTAAGCAGGGGCGGGCCTGGTTAGTACTTGGATGGGAGACCGCCTGTGAATACCAGGTGCTGTAAGCTTTTTATGGTTTCTGCTCTTGCCTGACAGCAGAGGGCGCTGTTTGACACTTTTTGCTGTAGTCTAGTTTGGCCTGCGTCACTTTCAAATAGGATCTTTTCAGTTGACCTGGCAGCTTAGGCCATACTACCCTGAAAACGCCCGATCTCGTACGATCTCGGAAGCTAAGCAGGGCCGGGCCTGGTTAGTACTTGGATGGGAGACCGCCTGTGAATACCAGGTGCTGTAAGCTTTTTATGGTTTCTGCTCTTGCCTGACAGCAGAGGGCGCTGTTTGACACTTTTTGCTGTAGTCTAGTTTGGCCTGCGTCACCTTCAAATAGGATCTTTTCAGTTGACCTGGCAGCTTACGGCCATACTACCCTGAAAACGCCCGATCTCGTCCGATCTCGGAAGCTAAGCAGGGGCGGGCCTGGTTAGTACTTGGATGGGAGACCGCCTGGGAATACCAGGTGCTGTAAGCTTTTTATGGTTTCTGCTCTAGCCTGACAGCAGAGGGCGCTGTTTGACATGTTTTGCTGGAGTCTAGTTTGTCCTGCGTCGCCTTCAAATAGGATCTTTTCAGTTGCCTTGGCAGCTTTTGGCCATACTACCCTGAAAACGCCTGATCTCGGAAGCTAAGCAGGGGAGGGCCTGGTTAGTACTTGGATGGGAGACCGCCTGGGAATACCAGGTGCTGTAAGCTTTTTATGGTTTTTGCTCTAGCCTGACAGCAGAGGGCGCTGTTTGACACTTTTTGCTGGATCTAGTTTGGCCTGCGTCGCCTTCAAATAAGATCTTTTCAGTTGTCCTGGCAGCTTACGGCCATACCACCCTGAAAACGCCTGATCTCGTCCGATCTCGGAAGCTAAGCAGGGGCGGGCCTGGTTAGTACTTGGATGGGAGACCGCCTGTGAATACCAGGTGCTGTAAGCTTTTTATGGTTTCTGCTCTTGCCTGACAGCAGAGGGCGCTGTTTGACACTTTTTGCTGTAGTCTAGTTTGGCCTGCGTCACTTTCAAATAGGATCTTTTCAGTTGACCTGGCAGCTTAGGCCATACTACCCTGAAAACGCCCGATCTCGTACGATCTCGGAAGCTAAGCAGGGCCGGGCCTGGTTAGTACTTGGATGGGAGACCGCCTGTGAATACCAGGTGCTGTAAGCTTTTTATGGTTTCTGCTCTTGCCTGACAGCAGAGGGCGCTGTTTGACACTTTTTGCTGTAGTCTAGTTTGGCCTGCGTCGCCTTCAAATAGGATCTTTTCAGTTGACCTGGCAGCTTACGGCCATACTACCCTGAAAACGCCCGATCTCGTCCGATCTCGGAAGCTAAGCAGGGGCGGGCCTGGTTAGTACTTGGATGGGAGACCGCCTGGGAATATCAGGTGCTGTAAGCTTTTTATGGTTTCTGCTCTAGCCTGACAGCAGAGGGCGCTGTTTGACATGTTTTGCTGGAGTCTAGTTTGTCCTGCGTCGCCTTCAAATAGGATCTTTTCAGTTGCCTTGGCAGCTTTTGGCCATACTACCCTGAAAACGCCTGATCTCGGAAGCTAAGCAGGGGAGGGCCTGGTTAGTACTTGGATGGGAGACCGCCTGGGAATACCAGGTGCTGTAAGCTTTTTATGGTTTTTGCTCTAGCCTGACAGCAGAGGGCGCTGTTTGACACTTTTTGCTGGATCTAGTTTGGCCTGCGTCGCCTTCAAATAAGATCTTTTCAGTTGTCCTGGCAGCTTACGGCCATACCACCCTGAAAACGCCTGATCTCGTCCGATCTCGGAAGCTAAGCAGGGGCGTGCCTGGTTAGTACTTGGATGGGAGACCGCCTGGGAATACCAGGTGCTGTAAGCTTTTTATGGTTTCTGCTCTTGCCTGACAGCAGAGGGCGCTGTTTGACACCTTTTGCTGGAGTCTAGTTTGGCCTGCGTCGCCTTCAAATAGGATCTTTTCAGTTGATGTGGCAGCTTACGGCCATACTACCCTGAAAACGCCCGATCTCGTCCGATCTCGGAAGCTAAGCAGGGGCGAGCCTGGTTAGTACTTGGATGGGAGACCGCCTGGGAATACCAGGTGCTGTAAGCTTTTCATGGTTTCTGCTCTTGCCTGACAGCAGAGGGCGCTGTTTGACATGTTTTGCTGGAGTCTAGTTTGGCCTGCGTCACCTTCAAATAGGATATTTTCAGTTGACCTGGCCGCTTACGGCCATACTACCCTGAAAACGCCCGATCTCGGAAGCTAAGCAGGGGCGGGCCTGGTTAGTACTTGGATGGGAGACCGCCTGGGAATACCAGGTGCTGTAAGCTCTTTATGGTTTCTGCTCTAGCCTGACAGCAGAGGGCGCTGTTTGACACTTTTTGCTGGATCTAGTTTGGCCTGCGTCGCCTTCAAATAAGATCTTTTCAGTTGTCCTGGCAGCTTACGGCCATACTACCCTGAAAACGCCCGATCTCGTCCGATCTCGGAAGCTAAGCAGGGGTGGGCCTGGTTAGTACTTGGATGGGAGACCGCCTGGCAATACCAGGTGCTGTAAGCCTTTTATGGTTTCTGCTCTTGCCTGACAGCAGAGGGCGCTGTTTGACACTTTTTGCTGGAGTCTAGTTTGGCCTGCGTCGCCTTCAAATAGGATCTTTTCATTTGCCCTGGCAGCTTACGGCCATACTACCCTGAAAACGCCCGATCTCGTCCGATCTCGGAAGCTAAGCAGGGGCGGGCCTGGTTAGTACTTGGATGGGAGACCACCTGGGAATACCAGGTGCTGTACGCTTTTTATGGTTTCTGCTCTTGCCTGACAGCAGAGGGCGCTGTTTGACACTTTTTGCTGGAGTCTAGTTTGTCCTGCGTCGCCTTCAAATAGGATCTTTTCAGTTGCCTTGGCAGCTTTTGGCCATACTACCCTGAAA